>NC_134042.1:31033944-31124594 GCF_965140245.1 Athene noctua | reverse complement strand
CTATATTCCTTGGAACAGTATATGCTAAATGGAAAAAGGATTATTTGATCAAACAATTTCATAGCTATATGATATTAAAAAATCACATAATTTTTCCAGAAATAAATATTAATTTTTTTTAAAAAAAAAGGCCACAAAAAAACAAAGCACAACCATTCAGGCTATAAAATCTTCCTACGCCTAAAAGTACTAAAACATATATTTTTAGGAGTAACTCCCCTGCAATACCGCTAAATAAAAAAATAAATAAATTCAAAATAACAATGGATGGTATTTCTGAGTTTTTATCTTTCATTATTCCTTTCCATCAAATATGTTACAAAAGCAGTGAAACTGACAGATTTATTATATGAAGATCTATTATCTTTGAAGATTGTTCTGTGTTTCTTATGGGAATAAACAAATGAAAAATATAGTGCTGCCATCAGCGTTCAGTCTAGAGAAAGTGCCACAGAACCCCCAGCAACAAGATTCAAATATTATTGAGAAATAAAAATGATCAAAATTTGTACCCTTTTTTTTTTTTTAGAAATGAGCACCTGCCTAACTCCTACCTGTTAGCCAAGAAAACACCTGCATGTCTTCATTTCCTCTCACTGTTAAATTGTACATGCATCTCTGGCGCTGGCCCATATATTACACTTTATTTGAAAGAGGAAAGAAACACATAATCCAGATCCATTGGTCCTTAATTAATTATGTGCTCCATATTCACAGGTATGACTTGGATTTTCATTCATAACAAGTAGCATACTAGAACATGAGTGATATTTCACCAGTGTTCTCACTTAAAGGAACAGGCATTGAGTGTCTGAAAAGAAGGGAAAATTTGAGACTATACAGAAACTTCTAAAAAGATTTCCAAAAGAGGGACAAACTAGTACAAAATTATTATTACATTCTGTAAACTGAAATTTGTGTATATTAATAGCAGTGCATGTAGTTTGCTGTGCATCCTGATTTGTAATGTTAAAATACTAGATTATTTTTACATTCCAGAAGCTGGTTACATGGTCCAGGAATGACTACAATTCAGTTAGCATACACTTTGTACTCTGTTCAAAAAGACAAACCATTGCTCGGAGGAAAAACCAAGCTCATGCTTTAGCACACAACACTTCAAGGAAGTGAGATGTTTAGAAGGAATATAATTGCATGAATGCCACAGCATTAACCACAGACCAGTCCCAGATGGACACTAAAGCATACACACTCTAGATACACCCATAACTTAACCCTGTCAGACATGTGTAAGAGTCAAGACTGGAGTTGGGTTGGCGAATTACATCAAAATAATAGTATTAAATTTAGAATATGAAGTTAGAAAATTTAATTGCTGTATGAATGCAAAAATCCTAGACAGGTGAATGACATAGCATGCAAGAGAGCCAGGTGCACGCGGTGATCTTTTTAAGGGAATCTCTTCTTCATTTTTGGCACTGTTTTGGTAGGAAAGAATGCACAAATGTTAATTGTATATTCAATTCCAATTTTTGCATTTAAAATAAATATAAATAGAATACAAATAAAAGAAACTGTGATTCATTTTTGTTAAAACATCTCACCTTCATTTTTGCCTCAGCTTCCAAACTATCACCAATGTGAAACTTTAGTATGCAGTGAAAGTCCAGCACTCAGATTATTATCAGTCTGAAATGATCTTGTGCTGGCATATGTTGCTATGGTACGCCTTTAAAATCAATAGCTGCCAGCAAGAATTTGTTGCACATTAAGCTAATGACCTACTGATATAAGCTGTTTGATATATACCATGGTGTCCTACCACAGACAAAATTGAAGTCTTGCGACAAATATGAAGACAAGAGTCACTCACCTCCATAAAGAAAGGACACTTATTCAATTGGCAGAGGGTATAGATTTCTTTCCTCATCCCAAACTATGTAATAATGATAATATATTGTCTTTACAACTCTGTCTGTTTTAATTCACCACAAAAAATGATAATATATCATCTGAATGAAGAGATTAGTGTACAGCCTGAGGCCACAAAAAAGATGGAGTATTTCAACCAGTCATCTGCTTTGTATTCAACTGCTGCCACATAAATTCAGAGAAATAATATGCTAGGTGATGTGGGCACTGGGATTTTACAGTAAAGAATACTATAGGTGTAAGTAAAGATGGTTTATTTTGAGTTTATGAGGCAACAACAAAGACAGTGTGGAATCTCACCAGAGTAAATGTATATATTTAAATGCATAAAATATATGTGCTTACAGTACTGTTATATGGATATGAGAATTGAATGATATGCAGCAGAGGTACCCTTCAACCTGACAACTTTAAACAGAAATCCCTTATTGTAAGTGATATGGTAGTCAGTTTTACTGACTGCACATCTGAGGAGCTAATGGGCTAGATAAATATGTTCTGGGCCAATACACAATGCCTACACAGGTTCTATATCGTGAACTTAAGATTGAAAAAGAGGAAATATTATTGTCAGAAAAATAGTTCAAGAAACACAACACCATGTTTCTTGTATGCCAAGGCTCCCTCAAAGACAAACAGCATGGCATTGGACAGGAGAACATGTGAGACATATATCAAGCAGGCATAAGCATTAACAACTCAGGAGCAAGTCACCTGCTGAGTGACGCGGAATTTTGCAAGGGTATAAGCACACTTTCTGCCTCACTTGCAGGGCAGAAGTCTTGATTTATACAATCTTTATACAGCCTCCACACTGTCATCTTTGACTATAGTGGACTCAAGGTAAAAAAAAAAAAGGCTGATCACCTCAAAAGTGATTCAATTTTAGAACACTCTAAGAATGGGCAAAAGTTAAGAGAAGTGGAACTAAACATTGTAAATTATGGACAGCTTATTATTAAGTATTGTAAAACTAGAGAAGTCTCCAACACTGAAGTGACAAACACATTTTCTGGGTTGTTTTCTGTTAGACTCTTATCTGGAAATTCAGTAGAATTACTCAGAAATTTTCAAGTTTTCTTTTGTGTTAGAAGATACAAATTTAGCAAACAACTTTTTTTTTCCAGGTGTGTCATTTTCAGCTACTGTTTGTCAGATAGATCTCAAAACTAAATATTTAGTTAAGGTTGAAAAATTTAGTGATGATTTTCCTCTGTGCTACAGCTTCACTGTTTCATGACTGTACAAGAGATTTTGATTTTAGATTTAGTATTTTCTTACTATTTGGAAGGGAAGAAAGTTAAAGCATTTCCAAATGAAGAATTAAAAAGATTTCATATAGTTTTGTTACCCAAATTTTATTCTTTAAAGGATGTACAGAATAATTTCTAAAGACAATTTCAATTTTAAAAATTATCTCAAGTATCTCATAAGAGTTTTTAAAATTCAAGTAGTGCTGCTCACAATTATACAATATACAGTTTTTCTCCAATAGCTATCGTTGCTGGATATTTTCTTTACTTTTTGATGTGTCATTCTGTTGACAAAAATATTGACAATTATGAAAACAGGAAGGATGTATGCACTAAAAAGACTAAGAAATTAAATGAGTCAATGTGCTTGCTGAGTAATAGATAGGATTATTTTCCTTATTTAGATATCTCTTTCTTCTCTTGGTTTGTGCTTTAAAGAATCAGTAGAAAGCACTTTTGCAGGTTTGCATAAAGTATATCTTACTGCAAAAATATGCTTCTATAGATATGCATACACACAAGTGCATATAAGAATAAAATGAAGGCAATGCAGTGTAAGTTTCATGAACAGTTTTGTTTTGAAATTGCAAGTCAAACCATAAATGCACAGATGTTTCAAGGTTTACATGTGAAAATCTTGAAAGATAAATGATTTATATATTTTGATTTTATAACCCTCTTTATAATAGGAACAGAGTGAGGTGAATTGTTCTTCAAGTAATAAGTTATGAGATGTTGAAACATATGTTGAAAAGCTCAGTGTCTTGAATTCCAGAGTCAGTTGTTCTGTCTTATTCTTTACAGCTGGACATATGTACCTTCTGTTTAATATATTTTACATTATCAAATATTATTATTAATCCCTTAAGAAGATGTTCAGAAACAAAATCTCACACAACTTCTCTACAAAGACAGAAACAAAGCTGCATGATCTTTCTTAGCTGTATTTCAAGGAAACCTAGTGACATAAGGAAATATTAAGTATAATATTAAGAAGTTATTTCACAAAAGTATGTAGAAGTCCAGACACATCCAAAACCTTCAGAACCTAAAAAATCTTCACACAAATAGGCTTTACATTACACATGGTGCCAAGCCAGGTGGTTACAGTGACAAAAGAGTTTCCAGTAGTATTAGAACATTTTTATTTACTGGTGGACCAATAAATTGGCATAACAAAATTACCTAACTTGTGTCATTAGTTTCATGTAAAAAGAATAAATTATGTAATCTGTTTCATTAGAAAGACCAGCTGTTTCTGTCTTCTATTTATGAGCATGAAATTTTCTTTCCCTGTATTTTTTTTCTCTAGCAATTTCTCTTTTTTTTTTTTTTTCTTTGCCCTACCAAACCCCAAACTCCCACACTGCTTGGGTAATGATTTTTTTTTTTCCTGGAAACCAAAAATAAGTATATTTTTTAATATATATATCTCTCTTTAATTTTTTGTGTTAATCTCACAAATATATTTTTCATAAATTCATGTAAACAACATTTATTTTCTCCAATTTATTAATATATGTATAATTTTCCCAATTATAAGCAGACAAAAAAATGTGTGAACAGGATAATCACTCTGTTGAAAATATTCTAGGGTAGTCAGTAGGAAAATCCTAAAACCAGTTGTGTCGGGTTAAGACTTGACAATCTGTATTGAGCAAACTCTGTCAGCTCCCTGTAGTAAGGAGCATTCCCAGACATGGATGTGGTGCTCATCAAAACAGAGGAAAGCACCATAAAACCACAGTAGTTTCACCTGACTTAGAGGCATTTTGCAGTATCTTTTATCTCCTTTCCTGAAACTATACCATATTTTATAAAGTTTGTTAGCAAACAATGCAGTTCTTCACCATCTGAAACCAACCATCTCAATTCTTCAGGAGTATAGGTCCTTGTTCTCCAAATACAGTTGCAATTGCTTCCCATGGAGGCAATGATATGGAGGCAAAGTTTCAGGAATAGAACAAGCAAAATGTGACTCTTCTGGGGTGTTTTTTGTTGTAGTAAAATATCTATTCATAAGTTTCACTCCACAATCTGTGGTGGCATGGTCCTTTAGAAGAACTTCACCCTTTTAAAGAAAAAGAAAACGAAAGGTCTTGGAAATATAAAATACAAGTGGTTCACAGAGATCTTTTTGTAAGTGTATGATAAAACAAACAAGCATCACATATTAATTCTATGGTGAGGTACAAAAATGGTACAAAGGTAGGACTAAAAGGGTGGTGAATAATTCTGGCAGCACAGAGAAAGCTTTGGAGGTTGAATTTGACATGGTGGGGATAGGAATTCGGTGAAAAAGATACAAAGATGGGAGTGATGTGATCAGATGAATCAACAAGGAAGATAATCTGATGCAGCATCCCTTTATGTTCTTGAAGAAAAGTGAATATAAGACAAAAGAAGTATCTCTGGGGGAAGAAGTAGAATATTCTGGAGATTCTGAGGGAGAATTAGCCGTAGATATCAATATGGTTTTGACAATGGTCATGACAAGTATGAAAGGTGTGTAGAAGAAATCCTATGCTTGTAGACAGAAACAAAGATAAGAAAATTGCTATTAACTGTTTCTCACATGTGGAAGTGTTTTTGGAATCAAGTTCTATGTGACAGTTATAAATACATCAAGCTAAAAATAAATAAAAAGCTCAACAAATGACAAAAGGAATTAAGTGATACATTTGAATAGAAAGTTTCAAGATTATGGGTTATTATATTCCTCTTAGTGATGAACTAGCATAGTTGGATTCATGGCAATTTCTAATGCTAATTCCTCAGCTACTCATAACATTTAAGCAAAAAGGGGAAAAAAGAGAATAGTGGACTCAATGTCACAAAATGTAAAAGAAAATGGATTTTTTTTTCTTGAACAAAATTCCTGTGACAATTTATCAATGTCTAAATTTAGATTGTATACCCTTTTTGGGAGAGACACTTTTTGATTTTGTACACTATATATCAAGTGCTGAAGTGCTGTGTATATTGACATTGCTTTATAACTAAATTAATATTTATAAAGTCATAATTTACAATCCAAAATGCATTTTCAAGTTGCTACAGATACAGTGACTTGATAGCTCTCCTCATTAAGCAATCTAGACTAATTATTCTTTTTGGGTAGTGAAAGGCTGTTATACAGTAGATAGTGTCTTTACATTACAACTGGAATCAAAACCAGAGACAGTGAAGAAACTGTGCTGAATATATGTGGTTCAAGACTCTATACGCAATGTTAAGAAATACATTTTAAAACTGCTTCTGAAGGTAGCAAGTTGTATTTTTCCAATTAAATACTTTCATTGTTTATAGAAAGACAGATTGGATATAGTTCTAAATACTATCTTGCATGCTACACAGTATACAATTTAAAAGTAACTTGCAGTTTGAAGCAAACATTATTTTGTTTATATTTTTATTTCACCTCATCAGCTCAGTTGTTAACATTCTGGGTGTTCTCACCCAGGACTGAAGTTAGTAGTTCCTATGGCAGCAAAACAATATTATACTAAAAAAAAGACAAGTAAATCTCACTCTTTTTGAGCTAATGAAGTCTGTCCTGGGTTTCAGTGAGTGTTGGGGGTTTTTGGTAGTGGAGGAGGGGGCTACAGCAGTGGCCCTCTGTAAGAAGCTTCTTGAAGCTCCCCCAGCTCCAAGTCCAGCCCATCTCTGGCCAAGGCTGAGTCAATTAGTGATGGTAGCTGCACCTCTGTGATAACATATTTAAGAAGGGGAACCTAGGAGGAAGAGTTGGAGTTGTGAGGAGAACATCTGTGCTAACACTGAGGTCAGTGAAACGAAGGAGGATAAAGGGGAGAAGGTGCACTGGAGCAGAGACTCCTCTGTACCCTATAGTGAGACAGCAGGGCCGCCCCCCATCACACATGGGAGTCTATGGTAGAGCAGATGCCAATTAGCAGCCTGTGGGGGGCCCCATGCCAAACCAGGTGATTGTGCTCAAAAAAAGCCGGGACCCTGTGGGAAGAGGCCCCACTCTTGTAGTTCAGTGCTGGGAGGATTTCAACACCCAGGGGTGACCCACACACATGTGGGAGTGACTCATGTCAGAGTTGGTTTGTGGAGGACTGTCTCCTGTGAAAGGGGGACCATGCTGGAACAGGTGAGGAATGCCAGAAGTTCTCCCCTACCCTCAACGTGGAAGAAGCAGCAGGACTGACTACACTCCCCATTCCCTTCCCCCTGCTCCATTGTGAGGGAAGGAGGTTGAGATTTCAGGAGCAAAGCTGAGCCCAGGAAGAAGGGAGGGGTGGGGGAAAGTGTTTTCAAGGTGTGGTAATGCTGCTCATGGTCCTGCTCTGTCTGTTATGTGTTGTTGTTAGTATCTGTATTAAATTTATGTTCTTTTTTTCTTCCCCTGATGAATCTGTCTTTTGCCTGTGATCTTAACAGATGACTTATCCCTCCCTGTTTTTATCTTGATTCCTGAGCCTTTTGCCTTAACTCCTTAGTGCTGAGGGCAAAGGGAGAAGTGAGTGACAGCGTGATGTTCAGTTGCCCTCTGAGCTCAAACCACTGAGCCTTTTGCTTTGTTTTTCTCCTTCTCAGAGTTGAGGGGAAGGGGGGAGTGAGCAGCTGCATGGTGCTCCGGTGCCCTCTGAGCTCAAACTACAACAAAACCTTTTTAGTCCAAGTAAGAGTTTTCCTGAGTCTGACAAATCACGGTACTAACTCCGCTCTGGTGAAGAGGTTCAAAATCTTAAAATTTTCATGAACTGAAATTTAGAGGATGAATCAATTTGTGGTTTATTTTTATTTCATTTTTTTTTGTTTTAATTAGCTGGTACTTTGGAGCAAATGTCATGTTGAATTACCTAATGCATTTCATTTCAAAAAGTCACAGCGATATGTTTTGACAACTTTTGATTGCTTCCAATCTGGTTAGTAATTGTAAAATACGAAGAGTGCTGTCTTTACTCTCATAAAGATACAAAGACTGAGGAAGTTCTCACAAGCACTAAACTTTCATCATTCATGGGTGATAGAATATTAGTGAAGGAAATAGATGTGTGAAAGATTATTTCCTGTGGTAAACAAAGGACATTATGAACTAAGAAGAAGGAATTCCAGCTTCACTTAGTCAACACTAGACAGTATGGGTTTTGGAAGTTAAACAGCACTGAAACATTCTTGGTACCATGGGGAACTGATTTAAAACAGCTTCTTGCATTTTCTTGTAACGAAAGCAATAGAAGTTCCATCTCAGAAAGACTTTAGAGAAGGAGAGGTCTAATAAATATTTTTTTCCTAAGCTGTCAACTCTGTGTGTGTGTGCACACACGCATATGCATGCATGTGTGTGTGCCAAATCCAAGCCAGGAAATTAAAGAGGGAAGGAAAAAACTTCCAAATCTACAGACCTTTAAACTAGCACAGCTATTTTCAATCAAGCACTGTGCCCTCCTCTTTCTAATCCATCCCAATTATAATATCCCATGATAAATTCTTTGAGTTGGATTTTTGTTTTGTTTTGTGTCTCTTAATTAAGGCAAAAGTCCCAATTTAATTGCAAAGTGAGAGAAGGTTTTTGTTTAAAAAGTGTTTAAGAAGAGTTTTATTTAAAAATAGCTGCTTTGAGCATGCTTCACGTGTTCAGGACCCATATGAAGCTTCAGCTCCCCCTTTTGCCAACCTAGAGTCTCTCATACCATCTCATTTTCTACTCATTTCATGATAAGCAAAAACCTTATAACATACCTGATGACTCTGACAAATAAAGATCTAGTTTAACTGTATAACAATACAATTTCAGAACCACTAATGGATCTGGAAGTGTGAAGGCCTTATTACTCCACATACAAAAATGAACCTTAATGAATGCATAACATTGTCCCAGATTCAGAGTCACAGAATCGCAGAATCACAGTCATAGAGTCACAGAATTTCAGAATGTTTGAGGTTGGAAGGGACCTCTGGACATCATCTAGTCCAATCTGCCTTCTCAATCAGGGCCACCTAGATCATGTCCAGCAACTTTTGAATATCTCAAAAAATAACAACATGTGCCAGTGCTTGGTCACACTCACAGTAAAAGAGTATTTCTCAATGTTCAGACAGAACTTCCAGTGTTTCAGTTTATGCCCATTGTATCTTGTCCTGTCACTGGGAATCCCTGAAAAGAGCCTGACTCCATCTACTTTGCACCCTCACTTCAGGTATTTATATGCATTGATAAGGTCCTGCCTGAGCTTTCTCTTCTCCAGGCTGAACAGTCCCAGCTCTTACAGCCTTTCCTCATAAGAGAGATGCTCAAATTCTTCACCGTCAGCATCTTTATGAGGATTTATGGGAAACAGTATCAAAGACCTATTGAGGTCTAAGTGGACCTCAATATCTACTGCTCTCTCCTCAATAACTGTTGTTGTGGGTTAAACCCACACCACTTCTCACTCACTTCTCTGAGGTAGGATGAGGGAAAGAATTGGAGGGGTAAAAAGGGTAAAAGTAAGAAAACTCATGGGTTGAGATAAAGATGATAATAAGTAAAGCAAACGCTGTGTGCACAAGCAAAGCAAAATAAGGAATTAATTCATTACTTCCCATTGGCAGTCAGGCTTTCAGCCATTTCCAGGAAAGTAGGGTTTTATCAATGGTTGGCTGGGAAGAGAAACAGCATAACTCAAATGTTCCCCCTTTCCTCTTTCTTTCCCCCAGCTTTTATTGCTAAGCATGATGTCATATGGTGTGGAATATCCCTTTGGTCAGTTTGGGTCAGCTCTCCCAACAGTATTCCCTCCCAAACTGAGAGCTCAGCAATGGAAAATGTCAAGTTCCACACTTAGGGAAGAATAGCCCCAGCCACCAGTACAGGCTGGGGATCACCTTGCTGGAAAGCAACTTGATAGAGTAGGAATCAGGAGTCCTGGTGGACAAGTAGCTGACCATGCACTAATAATGTGCCTTTACAACAACAAAGGTTAAAAGCATCCCAGGCTGTATTACTAGGAGCGTTGCCAACAGATTGAGACAAATGATCTTTCTTCTATACTCAACACTGGTGAGCAGTGAATATCTGGAGTAATTTGTCCAGTTCTGGACTGCCCAGTACAAGACAGAGGTAGACATACTGGAGTAAGTCCATCAAAGGGCTCTGAGGATGTTTAAGGGATTGGAGAATCCCTCATACAAAAAGAGGTTGTGTGAGTGAGAATTGTTTAGTCTGGAGAAGAGAATCACAGAATCATTCATGTTGGAAAGGACCCTTGGCATCATCGAGTCCAACCATCACCTACTCTACAAAGTTCTCCCCTACACCAAATCCCCCATCATCTCATCTAAACGACTCTTAAACACATACAGGGATGGTGACTCTACCACCTCCCTGGGCAGCCTATTCCACTGTCTGACCACTCTTTCTGAGAAAATTTTTTTCCTAATGTCCAATATGAACCTTCCCTGTTGCAGTTTAAAGCCATTCCCTCTTGTTCTGTCACTAATCACCTGTGACAAGAGACCAGCACCAACCTCTCTACAATGTCCTTTCAGGTAGCTGCAGAGAGTGATGAGGTCTCCCCTCAGCCTTCTCCTCCTCAAACTGAACAGTCCCAGCTCCTTCAATCTCTCCTCACAGGATCTGTTCTCCAGGACCTTCACCAGCTTCGTTGCCCTCCTCTGCACTCGCTCCAGCACCTCGATATCTCTCTCTTATTGAGGTGCCCAAAGCTGGACACAATACTCCAGGTGTGGCCTCACCAGTGCAGAGTACAGGGGGACTGTCACCTCCCTACTTCTGCTGGTCACACTGTTTCTAACACAAGCCAGGATGCCGTTGGCTTTCTTGGCCACCAGGGCACACTGCCAGCTCATGTTCAGCTGCTTGTCAATGAGAACCCCCAGATCCTTCTCTTCCAGACAGCTCTCCAGCCACACCTCCCCAAGCCTGTAGCCATGCATGGGGTGGTTGTGGCCCAAGTGCAGGACCTGGCACTTGGCCTTGTTGAAGCTCATGTCCATGATGGATCTTATCCATGTGTACAAATATCTGATGGTCTGGGAGGTTAAGGAAGACAAGCCCAGGCTCCTCAACTGCGCCCAAAGAAAGGATAAGAGTCCATGGGCAGAAGCTGAAATACATGTAATTTCATTTAGACTTAAGATTTTTATTTTTATCTTTTTTTTTTACTGTATGATCAAACAACAGATCAGATTTCCCAGACAAATTATAGTCTCCATCCTTAGAGATAATCAAAACTCTACTGGACGTGGCTCTGAGCAACCTTCACTGAGTTGTGGGTTGGACTAGACAAGCTCCAGAGGTCCCTTCTGATCTCAAATAATATGTGATTCTGTGCAATAAGTCTGTGTAATGCATATTCACATTCCTACCTGATAGTAAAGTTCATGTTACATCCTCCTTTCTGCTAAATATTCCTGAGCTTATCTTTCATGACTAGAACACAGAAACCTGCCAAGCACCCCCAGAAGAGCATACCATGACTTGTAGGACATCTTAAAGATTATGACATCCATAAATAGACTGTAGAAGTCATTATGCCATTCAGAAAAGAAATATAATCAGGATTTATAGACATCTTTTTTAAACAATTTGCCAAATGTCTTTAAAGCTCAGAATAATTTGGTTCTGATTCATTTGGAGTTGGAATGCAAGTATACTTATTTTTATCTTAACCTTAACTGGTTCACACTTTCCTAATAAACACCTTCAATGGCATTCATATAAACTTCCTCCAGCTCAGTAGCCTCTACACATTTCACCAGAATTTGATGATCTGGCCATTCGTTCACCTCCCCCCTCCCTGGTGAAATAGGGGAGGGACAAAAAAAGAAGAGAATTCGTAGGTCGAATAAAAAGAAAGAATTTACTAAATATAACAAGAAAACAGCAGTAACAATAGTGAGTCAAAAAAAAAAAAAAAAAAAAAAATCCCTGGACATGACATCACATGTGATGAAATACTCCAATGAAAGTTAACACCATCCTCGTCGAAACCAGGACAGAAAAATACACTGTTAGATGGCTGCTCAAAGACTGTCTTTAATAAGAGGCATTATTCCGTCACCTTTATAATTGCTATATTCACCTGAGTGCACTTAACTCTGACAGCACACATCTTCCTTTCAAGAAACTTGTATTCAGGAAGGAAAGGTGTTTGTAACACATGCTAACTATAAAATGATAAAATTATCTCTGAAATTCATGGTTCTTGAGTCACTTAGAGATTTAATTGCTCCTTAATGCTGAGATGAATGCAGGACAAAACATCAACATTAACTTTAATTAAGTACTTGATATTCATACTTAATTAGTGTGCTGTGCAAGATCAAACAATATAAACATCCTGGATACCACAGGCTCATCCAAAACCACTAGGCGATCATTTGAAATTTGTGACTGCTCTAAGTGCTCTAAGATCTCCTAGAACCTAGCCTTACAAATCAAGTGTAGAGAGTATGCTTTTTCTATAATATCTGTAAATTTAATCCAAAACAGAAAGAAAAATTAACCAAACTATAGATATGCATAAGTAAGGAATCCTGTACAATTTTTGAACCCTTTTCAGGCTCAACCCTGAAAGTATGCCTATTTCAGCAAAGTTGCAGTTTAATGCTATGAAATAATTATATCTTTTTTATCTGTTTTAAGCTTTTCACTTTGTAATTGCAGCAGATGCCTTCCCTAGAAAAAATGAATAGTATTATTTGCTCTTTATTAACCACTATGTTTCAGTCATTCCTTTTTAAACTAATAAGAAAAAGATTTTTCCTAACTTGGCTAATTCCAAAATTTTGAATTTTCAGTTTCTGTACAGAGATGCAGGAGCCTGCCTTAATTATCTGCTGATGTAATGGAACAGGTCTATCCTAAGTGGAGCGCATCTTGAAAGAAATCACCATTTCAAAATAAGATGCAGATGAATGTCTTTTTTAAAGTTTTAGAACTTCAATCTTGATGAATTTGCTCATTTGCTCTTCTTCTTCTCAAGGGTAAAATAAGAGGACCAGAGGGCAGAAGGAGATTTTTGGAAGCACTCGTCCTTTATATCTCTTCTAAGCCATAACATCATCCTACAGAAACAATTTCCTTTCAGAGTGAGTGTTTATTTTCAGATATCCCATCACCTTTGATCAGGAAGGCACTAATGGACCTCAGAGCATTCCCTGTTCACTGACACTGTTATTTTTGCATTGACTCATTTTATGATTGATGAGTTTGACATAAGCAGAACAGCCTCTGGCCCAGAAAGAATGTAGTTGCTAAGACAGAGCCAGTGGTGGGTATGGCTGATCAAATACTCCCCTGCTAAAACAGAAATGTTGGGAAGAATTTCAGGGTCTTGTTTATTCAGGAGTATGGATGACATGTGCTTGAAGAAATAGGGAACAGGGATTAGGGGAACAGGGGAAACACAGCAGCTCCTGTTAAGGTTATCGGCAGGGTTTCTTATTCTATCCTTTGTCTTTCTTCACCTTCTGGCAGCCTAGTTGCAGGACAAAACAACATCACCAGAGTACCCACTGCTGTTTTGTTAAATCTGATTATATTTGACTGACTGGTCAAGTGCACTGAAAAAATACTTGTCTGAAGTAAATATGTCTCACTTATTTCTTATCCAGTAGGGTCTATATTAGTCACATTGTTATGGAAAACCATTTTCAAACCATTAACTACTATTTCAGTAGTTCTACAGATTTTTAGCCTATATGATAATTTGCTGGGGTTTTGGTTGTTTTGGGGTTTTTTTCCCTACTTAGTGATCATGGTGTCTGGCCCAAGGAGAGATGTGTGTCTTGAGGAAACTGTGATAGGTAGGAGCCAGGGGGACAGAACTAACCATGCATTACATAAAAAGGGAGACTTGATAAGTAGACCACAAAGGCAACCAAGATACAAAAGAGCATGTGAGTTCAGAACCTCCACACTGTACTCCCACAGCAAGTAGGGTGCTTAAAAAAGATGAGAACATATCTTGGGATAGAAAGAGAATCAAGATGAACACCCCTAAATAGGACTTAATACAATAATGTGTGCTATACTAAATAAAAATGCTAAATGAAGAACAGCACTATCATTCATAACAATATATTATTATGGCTATGTTTCATAATCACTGTTTATGGTCTATAAATGCCTTAGCTGGAGGCAAACTCTTTCAGAAGCATCAAGCCACCAGACTCAAATGGCTCTAGTTTCTTCTATCACCTCAGCAACTAAGATTGATCTGCATAGTTACTAATGATCATGTTCTTGGATCAGATTTAAACTCTCCATAAATTTAGATTGGAGAAAACTAGTGATTGACTCTTTCTCCATATTAGAACCAGCTGAAAAATTTAGATTTAGGCATGTGCAGAATTCCTTCTAGTCATTCCACAGAACACAGCTCTACAGAGATTTGTATACAGATATATTTTTCAGGTTCATCCCAGAGCAAAATGATGTTTCAAATCTGCTTGTATCTTCAGGAGTCTGCAGTATTCTTTTACACAGTCAATCTACCCCAGACATGATTTTCTTTGTCTGACGAGGAGCACTGCTGAAATTCTAGCATTTTTTCTCCATCTACTGTAGCCTAGGGGAGGAAACTACTTTCCTTCAGGGAACAATGTTTATTGTTTGGGCATTTATTTCCTTAATACTGGACTGGATTAAGTCCAGAGGCCTTTGACTGTGAAAATACAGCTCCAGTCTTACATACAAAAATCATTTTGGCTAGCATTTTACTATCATTGATATTTATTTCTGTGACAGTAAAGCCAAGGACTGAAACTGTGCTTCTTTCTACTTGGAATGAAGTATAAATATATAAACACACATTTAACCATAATCCCACCAACATCCTACAGACTTTTTGCATGTAAACAGATGTCTTTCATACAACATTTCTCTTTAAATCATTCAGACAAGTAATGATGTCCTCACTGTTTTTGAGTGCCCAAAAGTTTTATTCAGGTAAATACATTAATTTTTAGTGCTTACCAAGAAAAACTTGAGGTAATTTAATTCTTAAAAGTACTGCTTTATACATTAACAATTGAAATTGGTAACATTTATTTAGAAGTCAAATATTGTACATATTAATAACACATACATAATAGTACATGTTTCCTAAGCTCTTCCCATCTCAAAGTATACACATATTATCTATAGCAATTTTACTTTTCTTATTTGTATGAGAAGGACAAGGAAATCTGTAAAGAAAGAAGCTAATATCAATAATTTGTTGCTTAAGAAAAAAGGAAGAAAGGTACCCACCACTAGAATCCGCTTTGATTCATAATACAAGTAAGGAAAGTGTTTTCAAACATTATTACAGACAACTCAGATTTCATGTTGTTATTGCTCAAAAAAAGATTAAAAGTGTTATCAAGCACAAAAATAAAATAAAATAGGAAGAATTCCTCCACTCTGTCATTTTTTTCATTTTGACAATGGTGTAGATAACTGTGTTTGCTGTGTTTATCGGTTGATTTTTCACAGGTTGTCGAAGTGTTTTGCATAAACCAATAAACAATCCAAGCAATCAATGGAGACAGGTATGTACTGTTGAACAGTTATTCTACCAACCATGTGATGGTAAGACAAATTACTCAGTGAATATGTCTCTCTCTTACTGATTATAAAATGGATTCTACATGAAATGTTCAGTTTTATAAAAATAAGTGAAAGCAATACCACCTTTAGTATTCCAAATATAAGAAAATGCCTCATTGTAGTAACCAGATTTATCACATATATTTGAAATTTGAGCAAAAATTATTGCTATATAACTAGGCAATAAAAAGGGAGGTGGAATGGGAAGAGACAAAACTTCAGAAGCCTTCATTTGGAAAAGATGCATGTTGAAAGCAAAATGTGACACACCTAAATACTAGAAGTAAAAAAAAAAAAATTCTCCCCCTATAAAAAAGCTTACATTTGGATCTGATATAGAAATGTTCTCCCTGATGATAGATTCAGCTGAAAAAAACCCACCTGAAATAATGTATGGTATCATAAATACTTAGTTTACAATCTCCTTTGACTATTCTAACGTTTTAAAATTTTTATCTTGACTTCCTAGTGAAATTTATTAACTCAAAATATGAAAGTGACAAAAATGTAACACATTTGTTCATAAGCTCATTTATCATAGTTATAGAAAAAAAGGTATGAAATTTTCTCAACTTTATTTAAGAAGGTTTTTCCTCAACAACAACAGAAATATTACTATTGTAACTGATAGCTTTCAGTTTGAGTTGAATCACAAAATGTGAATTTAACTGGCTAAGTGTGGGGAAAGTTTGTATCCAAATATTAATTTAAACATAAAGAGATAAAGTAGATCCTTTGCCTCAAAGGGTGTCTTAAAGATGTGGGATAGCATGAGGGACAAAGAAATGCTTTAATGTGGACTGCTGCTGAGAGGAGGACAGAAAGGTCAACATCTGAAGAGAGAAGACAGCACATGGGGTGAAACAGGTGACTATAAGCTCATTTTAGTAATCCACATGAGCAAAGTAAGACCTAGAGAGAAGTCAGTCATCTCCAGATCACATGGGACTTTGCTAAAACTTCCATGCTTTTCACAATTCCTTCAAAAAGTGAGGAATAAAAAGTGCCACTAAAGAAAAAGATAAATTACTATGAACAGTAATCAAGAATAAATAAAGCTTTTTGGCCAATTCTGTCAATGTAAGAAGCTATTTTTATCATTTATTTTAAGTGGCTCAAGAAGGACTATTTCTGCTTCAACAAAGAATACCATTGGACTTTTAAAAAGACAATTAGATTAAATGAAAGTAAATGTAAATACCAATAAAATTTTACTTCCATTGAAGACTGAGAACAATCATGGGTTGCTCATAAAACCAATAATTTATATTCTGAAACGTCCTAATGACAAATGAAAAAAAATTCCATCTCATACCTCTGTTGACAACAACTTAATTTCCAGTACAAAGGACTCTCTCATTTCCCTGAAATTTCTATATTATTGTCGGGAGTCATCAGTCCCAGATGATTAAGTGTCTGTCCCTGTAATGGAATAACATCTTTTCACTAGGATTGAAGATATTTGCCAAATAAAACTCTCAATTGCACCTAGGCAACAATCAAATTTTGGTCCAATATATACAGATATTCTTGTTACAATTCTAAATGAATGTAGTTTTTACAGTTTTGTAGCAGAAGTATTAAAAGGAGAGTTTAATATTAGTATTAGCTTTACCTATTGCTTTCTTTATACAAACACATTTGAGGAGAAAATCTTTCTGTGCAAGATAAGCCTGAAATGGAAGTTTGGACACATGGAAAATATTCACAGAGCTGGAAAAATGGCTAAGGAGAAACAAAGTGCAACAGCTGCAACGTTATACAATTGACTGGATGGAGAAAGAGAATTAACAAGCTACCCCAATACAGAGTGGAAACCATCCAAGCTTCTTTCTGAGTCTCATGTAAATCCTTCCCATCTGACCATGCTGACTACTTTAAGAGAGTAATTTCCTGCTGCCAGAGAAACTTCATTAAGTAGCAATGCCTTGTGGCCCTCCCCTAAGGGGGGGCTCACATGGGAAAGGAGCTGGGAAAGTGTGGAACAGATCATTGCTAAAAAGTCTGACTTTATTCCAGAATTTGCCAAGAGTGTGTTGACCACTATACCACAGTGTTTCATAACCACAGTGTCTCTCTTTAATCTAGATGATTTAATTTCATGTCAAGTTTTACTTTCCTACAGAGCTAAAATGAAAAGTTATTTTCTAACTTGGGAACTACAAATATATGCCAATGAAGAACATTCTTGTCATGCATTGCAGAGCATCTTGAATCTTAAATGCAAAATATAAAATTCAAATTTTGATTCCATCTGTTGCCTGGAATTGGTTCTATTATAATCTGAAATTCTACTACTTAAGAAGGAAAAGGAATATGATTTTTTTTAAACAGAAGAATTATTGAGTCATTCACTAAAATGGCTCCTTTTTGATTGGAATCAAAATGAAAAAAAAAAAAATTCACTTCTCTTTAAGGGAGTGTCTCCCTCTACATAACAATCCCATAGTGCTTTATGAACATAAAAATTTACAGCAACAACTTCCATTTTCAAGCTACGAACTCCAATTTCCTAATTTTTCAGATGATAAATCTAGAAACTAGACAGATTCCAAACCACAAGAATATCTACTGGTGTCTTTCTGTTGACTGGAATTTAAGACAGGTAACACCAGGGTAAATTTAAGAGAGAGGAGGGGAAGATTTATCACTGAGAAGTCAAGCAGAAGAGCTTTCTGCTAAAGACTTTATTCTTCTAGGTCAATCCTATCTCCCAAGACTCATATAGAACCAGCACGGTTAGGTTTGCATACAAACTACATGATATGTATATTAACTTGGAGTATTTACATAAAAACATAGATATGTGCAATTTACACACCATCTAAATTTATCAAGCTTATAATTTACCAAATATATTTTGAATATAGAATATGCTATTATACAATACTGTGACCTTACAGAACCAAACAACAAACTTGCAATTAAGATTTGTAAAATAAAATTCAATAGTAAAAACCATAAAATATAAAATCAAGGAATTCATCATTTAGGGCAACCTTTATTCTTCTGTTTTAATAAAAGAGCAGGCTGAGTTGCTTTGGTCAAATACTGTCTTGTTTCACTGCTTAATGAAAAAAACAAAGCAGAATCAGCAGCCCAACAGGATCCAGCACATTCTTGTGGCTTTTCTGAATTTTCTCTGGAGTGCCCATAAAAAAAAAGACAGCATGAACTTGTTTTTAATTTGGAGAACAGCTGATTCTGAAGCATTCAGGGTTAATTTTTCTCCAGTATTTTTCAGTTAACTAAGACACCAAGAAAACAGAGTTGTAGAGGCTTATTGCATGACAGACAGAAGAAATACTTCACATAAAATGAAAAAAGTTAAAGGTACTTTTCTGGACATACACAAAGAGAAGTTGGAGTAACACAAACTTTGATGACAAATCTAAGGTCAGTATCAGATCAGGAGGATAGAGGAGGGAGGGAATTTTTAGTTTCTAAATTGGAAACCAAAGAGTCTATTCTTCTGCTATGTAAGAACAAGAAGATACAGGGTCTTCTGGAGACCCCAAATCTCTTTTACCAAATTAATCACTGATGAGCCAGTCATTTTTATCTAAGTCCAAACTGAAGCTCATAGAAGCTCATTCTTCAGAAGGCACTTGTCTGTTATTCTAGGTACACTAGAGAATCGAAACCGTGATAAGCAAATTGACCTGAGCAGAATATCACTACAGATTAGATCCAGATCCTCTCAACAGGGAAAGGCCACAGCAGCATCATGGGAAACACTTCCTGATCCATGCTGGACTTTCAATTTTACAAAATAATAAAACACCACCATTCAAACAGAAAATAACATGGCTAACCCTGCTGAAAGGCACTACACACATGCATGAAAAAAAAAAAAAAAAGCAGCTGGATGTGGGGGGAAGCCTTGTGGTCAAATTTAGAGGAAATCAGGAAATCTTTCTAGCTAAAAATTAAGGGAAGACAAAACACCACATAGCAGTTGTCCTACAGAAAACCAAAGAATCAATTCAAGGCTTACTATGCCTTTGACAAGAAAAAGATTCCTAAGTACACCTACAACCTTGAGCACTGAAATTAGGTATGATTTTACTGTGGATATAGTGTTTGCTGAAAATTGGCAATCCACTAAATTCCATGTCTGATAGACAGTTTGCTATTGATTAAATCCTCTGAAAAAGTAATTCAGTGGTGGTTGTTTGCCACCAGCTGCTCCCCACAAACTCTAGGGATTTGAGAATGGAGAAGGATCATCCCATGTAATTCTTATTTACAACAAGAATGTGATGTACACTTTTAAGTATCCTAGACCCTATGGTACACATATCATAGCATGCAAATTTATTGGATGCCCTAACATACCTTTAGAAGTACCAGATGCCTAAGGTGAAAACTTGACCAAAGATGCAATATCTCTTTGAATGTATTTCAGTGCTAGAAATGGGTGGATGATGGATAAACAGTGATTTCCATCAGTATGTAGGTCACAGTATAGCTGATTCGCAAAATAAATATTTTCATGAACCTCTTAGCACAGGTTTAGATAACACTATACAACATACTTCTACTCTGTTAATTCAGCACAATAGATCAAATTTAGAAATCATGGAGTTACCCCTATTCAGGAATTAAAACATAGCTTCCCAAAATTGATCTTATACAAGCACGTGGTGAAAATAAATAAAAGAAAAATAAACATCACCTTTTTCTGACTTACTTTTTACAAAACACCTTCACAAGTTCGTTGATATGATTAAATTAAGAGAAGAGTAATTTCCATGGAACTCTGCAGTATCATGTAACACCAAAAAAAGCTGCAGTGGATTATTACCCCTTGATAAATTATTTCTAATTTCTGGTGTGATGGCCAATGAGAAGAATAGTTTCTTTTTGAGGTGAAACTGAACATACTGAATTTTAGCAAAGGTATCAAGAAACACATCTAACAACAAGGTTTGTTATAACAGATATTAATTATCCTTTTGAAGGACAGAAGAATAGAAACTTCAGTCATATGAAATCAGACATAGGTGCATAGAATAACCTTCATTTTGGTGAAAGAAAGAAAGAGACAAACTCTGTTAACATGCCTTTGCTATCACTTTGCACAAATTGTTGCAAATGCAACATTGGTAAAAATAGTGCTGAAGAAAATAATAAAGTAAAAATAGTTTGGCTTTCTTTTCCCTAATTTAATCATTTTTAGGTATGTCTGAAGCAACAATGATATTGTTAGGTAATCACTGATTTATTTCTTTACATCATTTTACAGGTGTCTTTTTTTTTTTTTCCCCCACAAATTTCTACAGGTAATCTCTTTGTGTTTTGCTAATTTTTTTGCCAAAAAGTTTATTTAGGAAGCTAATTGCATAATTCTCAAGTAAATTTTGATTCACTGAATTTCCCCTATTAATATTCTGGATGAGTTGTATGGCTTGCCTGGGTTATGAATGTTAAAATTATAACTTTCAATCAAATGTACAATGTGAAGTGTAGTGTAAGGAACTACTGGAGGTAAACCTTTATGCTTAAGGATTTTCAGATGTAAAAGTGCAAGTATTTCAATATTTATAGAACAAGAAAAAAATTGCAAATTATTTGTTTCTGAATGCAAATAAATATGATTTTTTTTTAATCTCGATTCACATAGTTCTGCTCTAATTTTACAGGATGGATTTGTATCAATTTACAGACCACACAATAAAATTTTAGTAGGGTTGTATATAAATTACTGGAAAATAAATAATTGGAGAAATAAACAGCTAACACACCTGATTAGTTGTAAAAGGATTAAAATCTCTTTGCAAACACAAGCCTGAGGGAGGTAGTTTTTTTAAGATGTTCTATTATATAGTGGAAACTGACCTATACTTAAAAATATCACAATGCTTTTTTTAAAAAAAAAAAAAAAAAAAAAGTTTGCAGTTGTGATTTTAAAATATTGAGTTCAAAATTATTTGCTGTCACTCCCCTACCTTGTGTTTGAACTTGAATGTATGTTGTACTGATGTTTACAGAAATAAATAAGGTCTTTTTCAATGCATAGAACAGACATTTTTTCTCTAAATTTTGCCCTAAGGGCTCTAACCTGGAAATAATGAAATGAGTGGCATTTTGATCAAAGAGCACAGTTTCCTCTAAGTGGGTACAATCAAGTCTTTATCATGATTGCCATAAATGATTTTTACAAGAGATGGGGATCACAGATATAAAAGACTTTACACATTCACAATCTGTACTGAAGAACAGGTCATACAGAAAACATTAGATCTGTTCTGTGCTATCAGCAGAGCTTCCTAAACCATTAGTAAGGAAGTCGCTCAAACTGAGTTTAGCTAGATCAAAACTGCCTGGGTGGCTAGTCCAATGAAGCGCAGCTGACTAAAATCAGGAAATTAAAGTCAGGAATTGATGAGGACAACTACTCACAAAAGATAGGAAGATCAGATGCAAAATTGAAGTTATCCAATACAAATTGTACATGCAAATTCTTCATGAGGTTCATGAACATAGTTTTCTCTTTCAGGTTGAGAAACTGAATTGAGGTAGGTGAAAACTCCATATGAGAGGCAAAGACATGGTTTGGATTTCAATTTGGACTTAGCAGCAGAATTTGTACAAATGTTTCTCACAGTAGTGAGAGGAGTTACATAGGCACCGGGAGTTGATCTTTTTCTACTCACAAATCCCAGGAGTTAGTAGGAGGAAAGAACAGTAGTAAGTTGCGGAGGATGGAGGAAGCAAGCAGTCAATTCAATGTGAATGATAGAGCAAGCTTCAAATTTATTGAAAGAAATCACACCTTATATAAGCACTCTACAATAATCATGCATACTACTCACAAATCTGTTGGATACATGTAAAAGGCTACATTATAATATCCCAGCCCCTTGTGGCATTTCAGGTGTTTCACATCTTCCCTCTTCTGGCCTGCCTTCTTTCCCAAGGTTGTTTACCATCATACTCAATGCCACTGTGTACCTCAGTTTCTCTCTTTGTTAACATAACAGTCCTTTGTTAGCATAACTGTACCCTGGGTTTTTTCCTTTGTTTACCTCAGATGGCTGCAATCAGCTCCTGCAGAGACCCATGGCCTTGCTCTCTGCAAGCCGTTCTCCAACAGTAAGTAGCAACTTATGTAACATGTTCAGGTAGTATTCTGGCAAAAGCTATCCTGGAATTAAGAAAGATTGACTCAGCAAATTTGCATTCGTTCCAGTCCTGAAGTTTTGCAATTTGAGGGGTCCATATTATTTAACCATGCTGGACTGGACATATGCCACAGTACTGAGTCTGGCTAAACAGTCACTGTGAGTCTAAAAGGACTGAAGCAGGCCTAGAACAAAGGAGCTACAAGTTTCCATTTAGACTCATCAATGCAATTCTATTTCGGTCCAAGGAAAATGTAAGCAGAGGACTGAGCATGCTTGTGAGTGAAGTGTATTTGACATATAACAGGAATCACGTCTGACTAGTGGAAAGCTTGTTTGCTAAAGTCATTATCACCTCTTTCTCTTATTCTTATGTTTAAGCTTTCTGCCATTCTTCCTCTTAGAGCTGGAACACGTGAATTAACCCAGCGTGTTCTTTTTTCTTTCAAATCCCTCCTATCACATGCAATTAACTAGATTGCACATATTTTAGGGATTAAAATCAATGGGAAATTTAAGTCCCAGACATGTGAAAATAATGTACTAACTTTCTGCACTTATTCCTCCAGTAAGTCTTTTTAGTACTATGAAGTGATACCCACAGTCCTAACTTCACTGCAGATTTTAAGAGTGAAAGAAACAATGAGGTGGAAGCAAAATGAAAAATGCAAGTCCATATTTTCTCCAAGTGTGTCTGTACTTCAGGCTAAATGTGTTTTATTTGGACAAAAGTAATTTTTTATTTCCTAACCTGGATCATTTTTAGAGACAGTTTTTATATCCATTTACTGTCTTTCAATAAGAAGTCTGGTTTTGTTACAAAAGATTTAATAAAAGTAATTGTTGATGCTGCAGAAAATACTGCTTAATAAATGAACCACATTCAGGCAACATGTCAAAAAGCAAACCTCCCTGTGCAGGTGAGTGGTTTCAGGATTTGGTTTTTCTCACACTGGCAGATACCTGTTATTTGCTCATCTAGCTCCATGTCTCAGTACAGGTAAGATTCAGCCAGAGCACCACACACTCAGCTTCCTCCATCATGCAGTGTGACATTTTGAAAACTGGTTGAACAATCCTAGTGGCAGAAAGCTTTTCAGAAAATTTCCACTGAAGTCTGCCTAGCAGATTGCCAAATGACAAGTACCTGATAGGGAGTAGTAATACCTTGCTTCATAACAGGCCATTCAATCCTATGCGCCATTTCTGTTGTAAACTAAGTTAACAGGCAATTCATTTTGTTGAAAAAAAGTCTAGTCAGCTTTCATATGCAAACAGACTTCTCCACAAACCTTAGCTGCAAATGCCTTCTGCCTTATTAGTTACAATAATGTGATTGTATATTTTGTCTGGAATTGCTACCATATCTGAAGTACTGTGTTTTCAGAAGACTGATATCTCTATGTTAGAGGAACAAAAAAGCTCCAAGTCCCCAATTAATTATAGTGTTTCGACAAAAAGCAGGGTAAAATCCACGACCAAATCTACAACAAGGAGTAACATAAAACTGACATGTTCAGGAGTTTTTAGGAACATTTGAAGTGAGAAACCTTAACAAAATGGATGCAGGACAACTAAGAGGGACGCTGAACAGGCAGGATGATACAATAAAAGGATAAGTTACAGTAGGGTGGGCTCTCAGTAGGACGGGCTCTTAAGAAAGGAGCTGGAACTCCTGAGTCCCAAGATAAGGAATGGGGACTCAACGAATGATAAGCTGTCATGTCTATAGAAACGCTGAAGTCATGGTGACTAATGGAGAAAAAGACCTAACTGAGTGAAAAGTCATGAGAAGAAGAGGAGGCATCTTCAACCTTCATCCTGAAGCCTCCCGCCCATGACCACCAGGAGACACCGCGCAGGCGTAACTAAGAGGAGACCAGGGTGGAGCACATGAAAATGACTTCTTAGAACTCATTATAATAAACCCCGCTTTTTAGTGGAGAGATCATGAATATGTACAGGCATTTTTGAAACTATCATGAATATGTAACACTTTGTTGTATAAAGCCAAGACAAATTACCACGATGGGTGTGCACGCTTGTGGAGGAGCGATCCCCCGTGCACCCAGTGCTGAATAAACATACCTTCTTTATAACCTTACTGGTTGTAAAGTCGTTACTCCACTCGTCACATTGTTAATTGAATGATGTAGTATAAAATGTTACTCAGTGTTTCTTACCTCTTTTCTGCAATGAAATAGTTATTACACAGCTGACCCTCTGTCCTCCGAAATTCCCTCTGCAAATGGCTTTTGTGCAATGATCCCAGTGAGCCCTAAGACAAAGAAAAAAATCTAAATGATTTAATACCTTGTCTTAATCTACCAGTTGATGTTATCAATGACAAGAAGCTGAACAAACACCTTTCAGTCAAATCAATAAACTAGGAACAACGTAGCTGATATTTTCTGAAAAATACTGATGGTTACTTAGGCCCTTATTTTGTTCTGTTGAGGGTATAAGTTCTAAATTTTAAAGGGAAACCTGGGTTTATTATAGGTAGTAGAATATACTGGCATTTAGATCCCTGGAGATAGGTTTCAAACATCAGCTGAAATCCGTGAAACTTGTGTTAAATATTTCCTGTCTGGAGTCTAGATTTCCACATGGCTTTGTTCCCTAAATTATTGCTAAATATTTAAAGAGATTTATAAATATTAACATTGTTATAATGGGACTAAAGAAACATATTTTAATAAAAATACTAGAATTAGTTTTCATAAAAGAGAAATTTTACTTTTAACATGGTCTTTCATATATTGTGAAACAACATGAGAAGCTAAACAGTGTGATAGGTACTGCTTAATGTGTAAACATCAATGTAGTATCTTATCCAAGAAGGTAACATCTGAGTGATACAACAAGCTGTCATTGAGAAAAAGAATCACAGCAGATATTTCTCTTCTTAAAAGTCTTTAAACAAACAAATCCCCATTTCTCACAGTGGTCAGTTAAACCTCAAAGAATTTATTGTCAAGATTTATATCCATATTGTATTGCTTTGTGCATAGTTTTCATTTGATCAAGAATGTTCTATAATTATGGTTTTTATTTTATTGTCAATGAATAAAGGTTTCTATTATGGATTTATTTCCCAAATATTTAAAATATTTATACTTATGGTAAAAATGTTGAATCCATGCCATTCTTTTTAACTTAAAAGGTAGCTTTCCAGTGTGTAAAATACATGTGAAAATGTCATAGATATCTTTGTGTTGGAAGTGTGGAAAAAGCTAAACAGCTACAAAACACACATTTCCTTAACACATGGTGCTCAGAACAAACACAGGATGGGATGGAGATCCAGTGATTTGTGTTGCCAAGGCACCAAGGAGGAATATGAAGTGAAGTGGAGTATGCTTCGTCCCATTCTTCTACTTTTCTCAAAGAACATTGGACATGACTATGCAGATTTATCTCCTCTTCCCCTTCTCTCCAGGACCATTTGGCAGTACTCTGCGGACCTTATCTCTCATTCTTCCTCTTTTCCCACAAAACCAACACACACACCTTACACCAAGGAACATGCTGTGTCGTTACTCAAGAAACAATGGCTTGACCACAGTCCCACCCACTGACACATGCATACTTAGATAAATACTCCACTGAGTTTGTATCTAACTGGGAGGGATGATAATCCAATACCAAATCGGAGTGACAGATCTACAGGTTTGTGCTCCCTGCCAAAGGGATGCCTTTTGGTAAGATTTGGGCCCTCAGCTATGCCAAGTGATTACCTGGGAATTAAGTGTGTGTGATTGCAATCAGTTTTTTGTGTGTAGTGCTATATAGCCAATCTGAAGTTTGTGCATTTATCATAGGCAATCTCAAAGAATCTGTAGATGTTGCATAAGAATAAACCGTACTATTTGTGAACCTGACTGCTTCCCTTGAATGCCACCCGACCTACAGCACACGGGCTGTTCATGCATCTGGTGTCAGGCCTATAGTCACGGCCATAACTGGCACACCTATTGAGAGGTAAGTCCATCCACCCCAGCCCCTCTAATTTCTGAGGACTGGCTAGAATGCAAGGGGATTCATCTCTTACCAAATTAATTCATTACCTTAAATGCAACACTCTTCTTTCAGTCAGCCGTGATTTCAGGAACATTAAAGGATACAGTCAAACACACTTTAAAAAAAATCTCATAATGTTGAGAGCTGATTATTTAGAGCTTTAGTTGTATAAGATAGGGCATGCTGTCATGTAAACGAACAAATATAATGGTAGCAGTTGTGAATTATGAAACATTCTGGTCTTACCTAAATAATCAGTAAATTACTAGAAATCAAATGCATTCAGATTTTACATGAAACCAAACTGGGTAAGCAAAAAGCCCTCAAATCACTATAGACTCATTTTAGGTATATTGCTTGAGATCAACAATTAAATATTTGTCAAAGAGTGTTCTACCAGATTATTTTCTTCTAGGTTCAAAATTCCTTACATTTTCTGTGTATCGATCCATATATTTTTCAGAATCAGTTTGTTAAGATGTTAGGCTAGACACTTCGCTGAGAGTAAGGCGGTATGCTACCAATTAAGTCAACAAAACTTAGCACACCTGAAAAAACTGTCTCTCACCAATAATTTAAATCCACATTTATATCTATCTTAAAAACCAAACAGAAAACCAATCAAAACTTGAAGAGACAGGCTATTAAGTTTTCAAATAGGGCAAACATCATAAGTTTTTGAACATGGTCATTGTCCCTGCAAAAGAAACACACAAACACAATAAACCATAACACCAACAGGCTTTTTATGCATATTTCATACTCTATATTTACTATCTAGCTCCCAAAGATTAAATAGTCCAAAGTTCCTGAGTTCAGTTCTTCCCAGTGACAGTGGAGTTATATCAATCTTTTATATGTGTAAATAATCCACATATTTAAGTGAATATCCAAAATATCTGTTAATATGCTTAATTTATTCTAAACCAGGTTTATGGCCAAAGAGGCTAATCTGTTGCCCTTGCCTCCCCTCACAGGTACCTGGCTGCAGGGTGAGTCATCTCAACTTCCTGGTCTAATAGAAAATACAATTCCCAACAACCAAAAAGATTAGCTTTCCATTAGACCAGAAAGATCAATTGATTCATCCAGCCTGAATAACACAACTAGATCCAACACAGGACAGGCAACAGCAACAAAAAGACAGAAGAATGGAAAGTATAAGAACACAGTTGTTGCTTTTGACAGTAGCTAAGTAGCTTTTGTCAGTAGATTCTGACTTCGGACTAGGAAGGGAGGAGGAATCTGGTCAAAACAAGGAAAAAAAGGATAGGGGAGACAAAATGCAACTTGAAAGACTAATCCACACATACTCAAGACAAACCATTCATCTATTGATGATTTTAGAAAATGTTCTCCTACATTTTTCTTTTGTATTTCCACATAGCAAGGGCATTGATAAAACCGGCAATGGCCAGAAAACATTTTGACCCATAGTTCCATTCCTATCATCAGCACAAGTTGTCAGAACCACTCTTCTGATAACACATTAGTGATAAAGCTCAAAACAGCCTGTTATCTTACTAACTTTCCTTTATGTAATCAGCTAATATTTAATTAGTAATTCTATTTAATCTTTACCATTATATTTAAATCTTCACTCTAAAATATACTTATCTTTCATATAGATTTGAAGAGTTTTGAATAAACATTTAATTGCAGCTGAAAGTGTGGAAAGAAAACTGCACATCAGCTCTAACCACCAGAGTGCTTACAGTGGCTTTTCAGATACAAAATGGATTTAATTTTTTTTTCCATTTTAGAAAGGCTACACTTAGCAGCAGAAGCACTTAAGCCTTAGTGGATCTATTGAGTGCCACAGAATATACTTCCTATGCCTGATTATGGCATCTTTTAGAAGTTACTCTAATAGGTAGTGAGGTTACTTTGGACATTGCTGTCAACTTACATTGCAGAGTGCATCTACAACAGGCAGCACAGGAAAAACTGGGTAAGGGAAAACAGGGCCGGTGCTCTGTCAGTAATACATTGTGATGCTCACTTCTGGTCTAGGGATGACTGAGGAATATTAAAGAGGGTATTTAATCTTTTGGAGCAGTAGGAGGAAGATTGGAAATTTCTGCTGTAACAAATTCTGCTTGGCTTGAAATATGGAATGAACTGTGCCATGGTGCATATACTTTATACACGATGCATATACATATATATTAAATCCTGACCTTTAACAATTTTCTGATGCTACAGAAAGAGAAGATCATAGCAAAAATTATTTCTGTTGTTGAAATTTTTATTGGAGGTAGACTGAGTAGGAGATCTGTGTCTAGCTCATGAGCTAAAGGTCTAGAGAAAGATACCACTGATTTTTATGATATTTAAATTAGGTCATAAACAGGATTGTATATTGGGAAAGACATGAAAGGTGAGATAGAATTAGTGTTTAAGTTTGGCCTGACAAATCTAGAGCTATTGATTTGTGATTTCAACATAAAAAAAAACTAGGAACAGATCATCTTCATCTCCTCCTGATCCTGGACATGCTGCTCATTTATTAGATCAAAATAGAAAAGTGTTTTTCACACAGCTTGTGCATTTCTGAGCATCACTGGTTTCCAGGCTATTCCTCAGGAAACTGGACCCCAATGAAGCTGATGACAACCAAATCCATAAAGAACAACAGAACTGCAAGCACTCAGGCATGATACTGGTTTTAAGCCAGTTACTCTTGGATTAAATTTTCTTTGTTGTATGGAGATGTTCACTGATACAAAGGCAAAACTGTGGATTGCTATGAAAACGTTTTCATATGCAGAACAAATTATTCTACCTTTATGCAGTGTTTGGTCGTCCAGAGACATACAAAATAAGGAATAACTGGCTAATATGCTTTTTGATCCATATTAACAGAGATAAGTAAGGCTGTGTGCGTGGTCTGGAGAGTCTGCACTACACACCTCATGCGAAGGCGTTTGTCACCAGCACATTGCTCTGCTCTGCAGCCTGTGTTCAGGCAACTGTCAAGACCTCCTCTGTGGTCTCCTTACCACTGTTTCTCTAGCTCAGTGCAGGCGTGGGGACTTCTCCATGCAAGACTGAGGACAAAGGGCAGCAGAGGGAAGTATCTACCTCAGCACTTCCTTATGGGTTTTGAGCTGTGCAGATGGTTCCTTTTCCACCACCTTCTCCTGCCTGCTTAAGCTTAACCCCAGGAGTCCTGAGGTGGAGAGACTGCGCATGTGGCTATGAGAACAACTAACGCCTGCTCCATGGTTCCTAGTCCCAGACTGATTATCACACAAGCAGCATAACCTTGCATGTAGGGTACCCCTGTCAGGAACAGCACTATAGTAAATTCTTACAAATTTATCCATTGCGTGATCTCTTCAAAGAAACATGGTCTGAATATTTACAACCAGTCTTGATATTTGTATCAAGAACTGAAAAAACAGTCAGTGTTAGTAACTTATGGTCTGATTTTCTGCCACATTTTAATTATTTTTTTAATTTATTTTTTGCTCTTTTATTTTTAGAGCTGGAAAAAATCAGATTCATGGAATGCAAGGTGAGAGGTAACTTCATCTGAACTCAGTCATGGCTTCTCCTGAAAATAGAAACACTGGAAGTATTATCTTATATACGCTATACTACAAGCTAAATTCCAGCTGTTCCTGGTCAGATTATTTGTGGCTGTGTTACAGATTTAGACTAATTCTTCTCATTCATTACATATTTAAAATCACAAAATCACGTTAATTTTTCAAATTACTCTGAAAATCCTAATATAAAAACATGTTGTATATATCATAGATCCTTACTAAATGTATTTACATTTTTAATAACATAGGAGAAGGAATATAATGATCAGAAATATTTGTAATACAGACAGAGAGTTTCTATCCATAAAAAATTACTGATTTGTTCACACTCAGCTTGTCCATTCGTCTAATTTTGACAGTGAGTTCTCTCAGTGGCATTCAGCATAGCACCCCTCACTTTGCAGTGAAATTAAGTATCCACTTAACACTAAATTGCTTGGCTGTTATTCAGCCGTGTTTACTCCTAATGCCTTTAAAATCCATTAGCTTTCATGCATCTTATCTAGATTGAAAATGTTGTTGTACAGAATGAATAGTTACCATTATGTCAACTGGAAAACAAAACAAAACAAAAAAGTTAACTGTGAATACCTGACTTTATATGTATTGATCAGGAAATACCTGCTACAAATGCTAAGTGTAAAACCATATAAAAACGTAACAACATCAATGCGTTTCCTGGGCTCAAATAATAACCATCTGTATCAGGGTGCTCTGGGTTCCTCAGAATTTCTTTTTCTGCTTTCACAGAGAATTGAAAGAAGACACTAATGTCTGATATAATTGATTAGGTATTAACTTTAGCTGAAGATGACATGAGGGTTAATGATAATATATATAACTATTTGTTAGGGATTTATACACTACATAATGCTACACCAGCTAAATAATTATTACTAGCTGTATTTGCTCTCTGCATTGAAACTGATCTCATGCTTGGTATATAGGAATTTATTCATCTTGCAAAATCTCAACCAGACTAATGTACTCCATACAATTTAAACAAGATGTGCATGTTTTATTAGAAATCACATCATAGTAGAGAAGAAACATGTGAATGACCCCTATGATATTAGTCTCTCTGTTTTGAGACATGGTCAGAGAATTTTCTCAAATTGGCTGAAATTGGTTTATAGCTCTTGAACCAAATTTCCATCTATTTCAGCAATATAAATATAGAATTTTTTATTCCATCCTCTGTGAAAGAAGGGAATGTCCCTGGGAAAAAAAAAAAAAAAAGGTATGGTATAGCAAGAAAATTATAGAGATTTGGGCAACAGGATTGAAGTCTTGGTCATTGGATGGTCACGTTGATTGAAAAGATGCAGAAGAAATGGCTTGGTGTCCTGGTATAGGTTCGCATCATATCAGAATAATACAGGAGAGAACATGTATATGAAATTGTGAGAGTAAGAAAGCAGCACAGATCATCAGCATTAAGTCTGGGTCCTAGACTGTGTAATGGTAACATGCCTGCATAAAACCCCAACATTGTCACTGCTCTTGCTGTTGGTGGGAGAACAGTCTGCCCCTACTGCTCCTGACAGTGCCTTGTTGTTGCCACTGCTGTATAACAAACCTCTAGAAAGCGTGCAAATACAATATTAACCTTGTGCTCATCAGTTACCTTTAGAAGCATTCACAAATATCTGTTTGCTCTAGGAACAAGAAAAAGGAACTTTCCCTAGTGGGCATGGTTAATGCTACACATTGGAGCAGTAAGATGTCAATGCCTAATGTGGGCAAAATGAAATTGGACTAAAAGTGCTATGAAAGAACAAGAAAGAAATGAGTGAAAACGGTGAAAGGGTTTTTGTTTGGTTGGTCTAGGGGGGGTTTTCTTCTCCTTTTTTTACATTGTTAAAATAAGAAAAAAACCCTATGTGTATAACAGACTTAGTCTTTTAAATGGACAGCTTTATTTTTATTTTAGGATCTGGTCTTAAAAACACATTCCAACAAATGCAGATCTTACTTTCAAGAGAAACCAAGAGCTTTCTCAACACTGCTATATTCTATGCAGTTTATCAGCAATACCCTTGCTAAACAAATTCTGTACATTAGGTAGGTGTTAAGATTTGTTTCCTTATTTACACACACACTCAATTTATTAAGTAACACCTACAGGGAAAAAATATACAAATAAATTCTCACATACTGCATGCAAAAACCCCATGTTGAGAAAAATCTTAACTGATTCTTTCAATGTTTCTACTGAAGAAATAATACTAATGTTAGTGGCAATAAAAATAATCAAATTAATAATATTTTTACACAGCTCGTCCATAAAATAAAAAATTTTTTTACTCTCATTCATCATCTCTGCTCCTTACAATCTCTGTTGTAGTTCATCATGTGGAAGTGGGGAATTGCTGATTGATTGAGCAGTATATTTGCATAAAAAACTGAGCAGCAGTCAGATAACAGGTTGATAAAACCTAATAGGAAAAGACTGTTAAGCTCCCAAAGATCAAGTTCAAATTGAACCAAGGGGTGGTTAACAGAAATTGGCACTTTGATAATTTGTTTCTTAGTGTAGACATTATTTATTTATTTTTAAAATATTAATATCAAGATTTGACATATTTTTCTAAATAATGAGTTCGTCCTAGGAGGAGGAGTATTCTTATGATACCTACTCTGGATCTGCTGAATCATCAAGATAAGATAGTAACCTCATACACCACTGTCATACTAGGTAACATGAGTTTGAGTAGCAAACTTATATTTTCTTACAGCAGAAGGAAGGTAACTTACCTGTGCCACTGGCCAATTTAAGAGTCTTTGTTTATAGATGAAGACAAAGAAAGACAGATAAAACACTTCAGTTCTACTAATTAAAAGAGTAAAGGTCATCCTCAGTATGCAGGTATCAAAGAAGAGAATATGCACTTTATAGTTCATTCTTTCCCTGCTCAAACTGGGCTGGGAACTGATAAACAGGACACAAATGAATGTTCACTGAACTGCACTTCTTAAGGCAAATTTGGCACTGTGTACTAAATTTATGATTTGTGAAAATATTCTTATTTCTTCCTATATAGCTAAGCATAAGCAAAGTTTCCTGTGAAGAGTTTTGGAAAATTCCAGAAAAAAGCATAACTACAGAGAATCAGTCATATAATCTCAAACTTCAGCTTTCTCTATCCACCACAAGACATATGCATTGATATAAGTATACTTCTAACTGCCTCTTTCTTGCAGTAACCAGAACAAATCTCCCACAGATAAAATCCTTGTATATATGAAGCTGCTTTCATAGCACTTTTTGTGATTGATAAGTTTTCCCAAGTCATCTTTTTTACCTTAACTTTCAGCCTTTTCACTGAGCATCTGTTAGCTAAAATGAAGCCTATAATAAACATTTATGTACCTCTTTATGCTGATTGTTGTTTACACCTATGTGGCAAAGCTGTAGGAATATATCGAATATTTATGTAGCAAGAAATTGCACCTCTAGCCTATTAAACACTGAGTGGAGCAGCTGGGATTCTCTAAATGCATTCAGGCCACTAGCTGCATCCATTATTTATCTATATTACTAGCTGCATTTGCAAAGATTGTTCACTCTTTCTCCTCTAACACCTGACGACAGCTGAATGGGAGCACATCCTTTTTAACCCCCTCAACATCCCCATCTATTTTGAATTACATTCTGGTTTACATTCTCATTATGATGAAGCAGCAATTTGAGAAAGTCAAAAACTACTGCATGTTTTTTAAGAGAAAGATGCTATTATGGAGCCTATTGGCTACTCTTAATAATTATCTGTGTTACAAAAGCACCAATCAGGGATGTTTTTTTTAAACAATCTGTTGTGCACTTTAGAAATTCTAACTATTATATGAGGTAGGCCTTGTCCCAAGAAAGTCATCTTTCTAATCTAATTTAAGACAGAAGTTAGAAGCATTGCATCAGAGAGGAGGAGAAAAAGGGGAAAATGTAAGATCTGTTGGTTACATTAATTTACTTCAGAAATTACTTATGAATTCCTCTCCTGGCAGTTGTACTGTAATGATTGAAATTAAAAATATTTTTATTTCCTTTTAAAATTCCTATCTATGTAAAATATTTAAATTAGTAATCTATTTTTCTTTTCTTGCATGTAAGTTTTATTCTGTCAGGGCTATTCCCAATGTTGAGTGAAAGTACTCAGTGTTGAAAAGGTAAGAAGAGGGAAAAGAATAGGTTGTTTCAAGTCCGTAAGACTAGCTCTCTAAAGAGGAAGAGCAGGCTTCAGAGTCAGCTACAGCTCCTTGATTCTGGTGTTTTCCAGCTACATTGTTGGTAACAGAAAATCTGACATACAGCTCATACTTCCTAGGGAGAAATAAGATCAGAAACTTGATTATAGACTCATATTGTTGCAGCCCAAGTCACTGGTATGAAGATGACTGTGGAAATTAAAGATGGGGACACTAGAAATCTCTGCTAGTAAACCTACATTGTATATATATATATATATAGTGGAAGATAATAATCCATAACATATTTGATATTTCACATCAGTGATTAATATACTTGTCTGATGATTTGCCCAATTGAACAAATCAATGCTGTTCTCTTCAGTGTGAGTTATAAGATTTTGTCAAATGGTTCCTCTCTTCTTAAATGATATCTATTGTCTTTTGTAGCACTAGTGCTAGGCTAGAAACATACTGTCTCCTAAATATCTTCTACGTGTATTTCTGTAATGCAAGGTAGACCTGATTAGAACATATATATTTAACAATACTTTCAATATAGTGAAAATATCCTTGTTTGCATTCACCTTGTCCTAGTTCTATATCAAAAGCTTCATAACTAGAGCATTTCCCTTTTAACAAGCTAATAATACCCCCTGCAGATCTTACATATAAGCAAAAGAGTCTCCAAAATTGAAATCTAGAAGTTTAAAAGTTTATGCAGCTCAAAGCTGAACAATGAGGAAGCATATGCATTGGCTTACTCTGTGTTAATCCAAAGCTGGTTGTAAGGCTTTGGCATTGTTATATCTATTTCAGCAGTGCTTATAGTTGGGTTATCAGTATGACATTCTGCACTGCTGGCTTCATTTTGTGTTCCCTGTAGCACAAGATGAGCTGCAGATAACATTGCAATTGGTCTTTCTTCTAAAGATCCTAAAATCTTTTACAGACATCAATTAAACATTTCAAATTTCAGCCATATATTTCATTATACTAAACTTGTTGTTATGGACCATAACTGAAACTGATCAAAACATACTCAGTTCTTTGGGTCGAGGAAGATAAAAACAAAAGAAAGTGTGCTACAGTCTTGAATGTGTCTATAAATCTCACTGTGTCAGGCAAGGAGATACAACAGAATCCACTTCACAAAAATACCAAAGCAAAACAAAAACCCGAATAAAAAAACCCTCAGTGATAAGATAAAAAGGCTGAGCAGTTTGTCTAAGGTTAGTAAATATGGCAGCAACAGAAAAAGGAGAAGAAAGTAAATTCAAGAGTATAACCCATTGTTCTGCTTTACCTAACTCATTCTTTAGTAATGGGACTTCACAGGGTCCCACACTTACTGGGCATGAATCACATTGTCAGCACTGTCTAGAACAGCCGTTGTTTCTACTTGGATACTATTCTCTGTTTTTTGCTTTTTCCTTCTTATAAAATCGATATGATAAATGTTTCCACTTTTTTTTAATGCATGACACTAGTTAAAATTTTAAGAAGCTTTTTTGTCGTCACGAAAAACTCAGTTTCTAGAACAGGTACTTTGAAAGCATGTGCTCATACTTTGGAACAAAAATTATCCAAAATATTGGATACTGTACATTATTATGAGTATTTAGTGAAACTTTGGCTGCAGTAGAATAGTGCCAGCTCTTGAGTAAAGTCAAAAGAAAATCATGAATGAAGGGTAAGAGAAGAATCTACTCTGTGAACATATCTGGAACTCTAAATTTGCTTTAATTTTGGACCAAATTAAGTGTGATCTCATTAAAATACCAAATGCTTTACCTTAGAAATTTTTGTTTCAATACGTTCCTTATATCAGAGAATAATTCATAGTTTCATACTGGTTACTTCACACTCACTCATATACTCATAATGTAAACCATCAACAAAAGTCACTTCATTGTATCAGAACCAGTGACCCAAAAATTTCAAGTGCATCAGAAAAGATCTTAACAGGAGTTTGGCTCATTTCAACAACAGAGATAAGATTTTGATGTAGCAGTCAGGCATTATTGATCATAAACTGAAAACTAAATCAAATCTATTAGTGGCCATTCAAAACCCATAATTCTTATTTTATCTTAGTCAAATCTCACTTTGCATTAATTTTATAGCAAAGAATATCCAAAAGGAAGTTCAAGGTGTTATCTAGTCTATTACTTTTCCTCATTTATATGTGGGCCATCACGGACAAATACACATTCTAAGCAGGATCTGGTGTACTCCATATGGGATGCTATTCAGATGTGTTTATGCAGTGCTTTCTTATAAAGGTCTGAGATCAGGCCTGGGGAGGAGTGGCTGGAGAGCTGCCAGTCAGAGGGAACGGGGGGGGGGGGGGGGGGGGGGGGGGGGCGGGGGCGGTGTTGATTGACAGCCGGCTGAACAGGAGCCAGCAGTGTGCCCAGGTGGCCAAGAAGGCCAATGGCATCCTGGCTTGTGTCAGCAATAGCGTGGCCAGCAGGGACAGGGAAGGGATCTGACCCCTGTACTCGGCACTGGTGAGGCCGCCCCTCGATTCCTGTGTTCAGTTTTGGGCCCCTCACTCCAAAAAGGACATTGAATGACTCGAGCGTGTCCAGAGAAGGGCAACGGAGCTGGTGCAGGGTCTGGAGCACAGGTCGTACGGGGAGCGGCTGAGGGAACTGGGGGTGTTTAGTCTGGAGAAGAGGAGGCTGAGGGGAGACCTCATTGCCCTCTACAGCTCCCTGAAAGGAGGGTGCAGAGAGCTGGGGATGAGTCTCTTTAACCAAGTAACAAGCGATAGGACAAGAGGGAATGGCCTCAAGTTACACCAGGGAAGGTTTAGACTGGATATTAGGAAGCATTTCTTTACAGAATGGGTTGTTGGGCGTTGGAATGGGCTGCCCAGGGAGGTGGTGGAGTCCCCATCCCGGGAGGTGTTTAAGAGTTGAGTTGACATAGCGCTGAGGGATATGTGTAGTTGGAAACTGTCAGGGTTAGGTTAATGGTTGGACTAGGTGATCTTCAAGGTCTTTTCCAACCTGATGATTCTGTGATTCAGTGATTATAAACAAATATTATAAACAAGGATACTAGAGGAGGAATAGATTCTTATGATAAAATATTCTAGGGACACATGTCAATGAGGCATGTCAAATTCTGCATAAATGACATTATGTCAGAAAGATTTTTAATAATTACAATACTGAAACAATTCACTGATTTTTCTGAGATGATGCAAAGAGCAGACAAATAAAATGTGTGTCTTTCCTAATGAACCTCTTCAAGGACTTCTTAGAAGTCTTAGATTTTCTGGCAATGCAGATAACAAAAGATAACAATGAGCAATAACTAGTGGTAGAAACCTGGTCTCTGTGAATCTAATAGAAGATAAATCCTCCTAATTTTGATGAACGTGGGATTTTGCCAGATGTCCAGTTTTTGAATTCTGGACATCTGCAAATATACATAGCCACCGCATAACAATAGTCCTTGAAGTTAACAACTCACTGTGCCACCCCACCAACACTATGCTCCAGAAACACTGTTATTGTCAGCCTAAGAATCCAGAGGGATCTTAGAAAAAGCATAGGTACTGGCAAGTTTTCTTTCATAACCTTTTTAAAAATACTATTATTAAAGAGGTTTTCCTGTACTAATTTGGACTTCTAATATTATTGCAACTAGGTTAGTAATACTTGTTTGTTGTGTTTTAATTTGGTTACTAGGATTTTATTTAGGATGAGAAATTATTGGCTTTACATATAAGGTCTATTGTATTTTTGCTTATAACAATGTTCTGGGATGCATATATATTGAGAGACTCTCAAACTTAAAAATCATTATTTACATGCAATTGAATGTGTGTGCACCAACAGAGCCCTACATTACATGATAGTCTTCCGAGAAATTGGTATGCACGTTGAAAAGTTCTGGTAAGGAATTTTTCAGCATAGTAATGTTCTTCATTAGAAATCAGCAATTCCTCTAAATCAAACAATTCATAGAGAAGGTCATTTTCAGAATTATTTTACTAGAAAAAAATAGTGAGAGGTCACAATTATTTGAAGAGTTAACTAAAACATTTTCAGAATCTTTTTTACAACACCAAGATGTAATTTCTCTCACTATAAAGTATGTGAACTTCTCCTCAAGCTGCTTACCTTAGATTTCAGAGCAACCAGCTCTCAGAATTTTATCATGATTACTGCATGCTTCCATAAAACCTGAAGTGCTGAAAATGTCTTTCATGAGAATTGTAGCATTTCCACTTTCAGAGACTTCTGTACATACATGGGGTTTAAAAAGGGCTTAAGAAGAAAGCTAAGAACGTTATATGTTCTGCACAGGCTTGTGCACAGACATGTGGCAAGCATAAGAGTTTGTTCCAAGCAGAGTACAGCTCAATGTGAGCTGAACCCTCTGAATCTAGTCTTGACAACAACCTCAGTCAGAGCTGCCCTGAAACCACATAGACAAACCCAGATTGTCCATGTATCTTATAAATGTCTATCCATTTATCCTTAATGTCCTTAAGAAGTACAGCAATTATCTCTCCCAGATTTTAAACACAGAAAAGTAAATACCAGAAAGAAATGCTTTTGACCATGATAATGCAATGCCTGTTCAGAGGTCAGACTTAAGAGGTACTCTATGAGACTTTCTGTGAGTATTCCGAAAGAAAATTAGGATAGATCCATATTATTATTTTCATTCTTTATTCATGTTTTGATATTGCCCAGAACTCAATTAAAATCAGGCCCTATTATACTGAGAACAATCAAAACCATATATCGGAGGAAATTTTATGCCATATGAATGAAAAAATCTTTAATTGTACTTTTCAGTGCTACAAATACAATCATTTCTACTGAGATTATTTTTATTCATGAGTGGTCAGGCCAGTAACATTTTTAAAATTGAAGGTTTTATTATGGAATAATAAATGTCATTCTCCCACTTACAAAAGAGCAGCACAGAAAAGCAGGTCAGGCAATGCCAGTTCTGAGAACTGTCATTGTAACATGATTACTTTGATTATCTGTAATCAATAAAACAGCTTCAATTATCTGTAATCAGAGCTGTTCAAAATGTTTGTATTAAAGTCTTAAGCTCCACTGGACCTGGGAACATTTTAGTATTTTAGAAAAATCAGGCATGCCCTCTGCGGTGGTGACTTTGGGGACATGATGACGCAAATGATGCAGTATCCTAACCAGCGTTATCTAGAGTATGCATTACCTCATTTACAATTTTTATTTTTATTTTCTTTTAATTCACTGTCTGATATTGCTCCTCCTTCTTGATAAATCTGCTCAGTCTCCCTGCTAAATCTCTTCTTTTTCTATTGTCACAGACACTCCTCATTTTCTGTCCAACACCTTTATGCCATTCTCTCCTTGGCTTCCTCCATCTTCTGAATTCTGTCTCTGTTCTTCACACAGACAGAGGAATAAGTTCAAATGAACCTCCTAAGTCACCTGATCCAATTTCCCTTTTCTTCTATATTTGGTTCTCCCCATATTTGCAGTTACTGAACGTGTGATAAGATTTAGGGTGAAGATCTTATTTGGTAAAGATTTTAAATCAAGGGTCACTGCACTCTGGGATATCTCTCAAGAGATCAGAACAAACTTTCAAAATGCTAAAATATACAGATGTGCAGTAGTTAAGAAGGGACTGCTATGATCAGACAAGCCTTTCATTTGCTGCCCATGTTTGTATGTTTCTGGAGGACATCTATCTCTTGGGGTGGTTTTATGAGGGGAAAAAAGAGTTATTTCAAAGGCTCAGAAGGAAACATGATGGAGTACGCAGTTCATGTTGTATGGACAAGGAAACACTGAACACATCCCACCTCTTCTGTCACTAGCATACCTGCACTCAGTTCCACCTTGCATAATATTCTAGTTGCATACTACTGGAGACGAAACACACTACTCATGTCAGCCCAATGAAAATAAAGAAATAGGAGTGTCTTAGAACATCTATCTTTTCATGTTTATGGTTGCAAAGAATCAGAGAAAACTTCCTTCAGAAATGAAAGCAAAAAGGAGGAAGAATAAAACTAAATAAAAATATCTTTCTTTTTCTTAAAGAGCAAAAATAGTATTCATCAAATGGTAGATTCACTGTAGATTCCTAAGCTAATTACATTGTTTTCAGCTTTCAGAATTGTGGTGGTTTAGGCCCTGCCAGGACTGGAGACCACGTTGCCGTTGTCCCTCCCCCACCCTCGGACACAAGTAGGGCACAAACTCTGGGGTTGAAATAAGAAGAAATTTAGTACAACAGTGTAATAAACAATCTGAACAACAACAGTAGCAATGATAACAACAAGAAACAGCAATAACAGTGAACAAGACAAACGATATACAGAGAAATACCGCAATGGTTACAGACAGCCCCGTGCTCCCCGTAACCAAAGCCACAAAGGAAAAAAATTTCCCGCATTCCCATGCTTGGACCTGACGTCAGCATGGTATGAATAACCCGGCTGGAGATCCCTTCCCCCTCTCTGCTGGGGAAACTTAACCCTATCCTAGATGAACCAGGACAAGGATAGAATCATGTGGCATAGGAACAAATACATTAAAACCACATTGATTAGGAAATTTGTTGTTTAGTTATCCTAAAAATCACCAGTTGGAAATCCACATCCTTTTTTCTCTGAGGGATCATACACTCCTTCCATGCTCTCGGAAAGTCAAATAATTTCAATGTCGTTCATTCTTATTTTCGTTGTTCTGATCTCCAGCTTGTGCTATCTAAAATTAGTTATGTGCAGCATGATTCCTACATCAGCTATTAACAATGCTCATTATTTAATCCATCTCTCAAACTGTATTTAATGGAGACTTAAAGCAATGGTTAAAAACTGTCACCAGGGTGCTCATTCATTATGTATTTCACATGCAGAGAGAATTTTGTTTAATCACCACAATTTTTCTCTATCAATTCAATTTGCATAAGGGCTGGGCAAGTGAGCAGGATGAAAAATTGAATCCAGCTAATGTTATTGATTCGGAAGGTCTGACCCCCCAAACTAAGATTCATTAATTATCCTAGTTTCCACTTTAGAAAGCAGAAATTTGAAAGTTTTCATTACTTTACTTCATTGCATGAAGCATCAATATCATTTATGATGTCTATATGATTGACTCATTAATTGCATGCAGTCTTTAACGTGACAGGTACTGTGTCATCAGTTTATACATGATGATGCAATTTGGGATTAAATACAATCCTGGAAGTGTTTAAATTTTAGGACTGTTAAAATTGTACAGTGATGTCTGCAATACTAATCTAAAGGAAGAAGAATGTTAAGGACTCTGGTTAAGGACTTCAGGATTTAGGTCTCTTGCAAATCAATTTTCAGAATAACCCACAAATTCTACTGATTTTGTCTATGAGACATACTCACCTAGAGTACCAACAACTAGCTTCCAGTGAATTTTCTACATGACAAATTTACTAGGCAATGTTTGTTGCAAGTTTTAAAATAAAAATTATTTTTGTTTGATACGAAAAGAAGAAAGATTGAATATGTGTCTCAAGTGAACACTCACAACTGAGAAAATTGAAGGAAAAGGGAAAAAACATAACTATGTCTTTTTACTTTAAATGTCTTAATTCTGTAACATATACATTAATCATTAATTATAGGGTGTACGGAACATTGATAAATTACTTTGGAAGTATCAGTACAGCTAAATCCAAGATTCTGTATAAAGTTTCATTTCCCACCATCTCAAAGTGTATTCAGAGTAAACTACTTAGCTTCTGTTATTCTACTTATTAGATGTTTAGGATATAACTAGCTCTTAAGGAGCTGAAATGTCAAATGGTCCCCAAATATGTTTTTGCCTTTGAACACAGACTTTTTGGTATTTATTTCTGGTGTATGTGAACTCCAGCACTTCATTGCCATTTACATGATATTATGTGGGATAAGTATACATACATTCTTTTCAGAAAACTGTGCAGTATCCATGCAAAACATGGTTGTGCATAATTTTTTATATCAAATGAGAAAAAAAGAGAAAGAGATGCATGGCAGTCTGAATAGGGGCATTTAAGTCTCAGAAACAAACATAAAATATTGATAGCATTTCAGCAAAACACGTGTGATTTTGCCGACTGAGGAGAAATGGCACAGATTATGGTCCAACAATCCATGCACATGTAAAAGGAGCCTAAAATCATTCTGCTTCTACCTCAAATCTTGTTTTTCCAGTATGCATTTTCCCAGTAGATTTCACTGTTTGTTATCTATTACTCAAGAGAGAAGGACCATCACATAGAAAGCTCAGGAAGTAAGTACCTTTACAACCTCAAGCTTCAAATATACTAGCAGGTAAATAACTACACTCAAATACTACTGGTCGATGCACCAGACTAACTCAACTAACAAGTTATATTTCAGACTATCTAAAAGCATATCAAGGTCTCTGCTCTTAAAAGAAATTGAGCAGTCCTTTGAGTTACCATTTTATTGACCATCCTAATCGTAGCATCCACTGAACTGAGATTAAAATCAACAACAGTATTAAGGTAAGAAAATCAATTCAGAGACATATGGAATAACAATAGCTCTTTTTGAGCCCTTGCAAATATTTTCAAGCCCTGACTAATTATAAACTCTTTCACAAAACAGGGCAAATTATTAATTCATGGTTAAATCACATTTCTTGCAATGCATATAAAATAACAAATGTTTGGTTAATAGATTTTTTTAACTCAAGTACTGTCTTTGCAAAAAATAAAATTCAGTGTTAACATCATGCAAAGATGTCAAGTAAAATGAATCCATTTCTTTTCCTCTTAACTTTCTTCCAATGACTAGTGCTGCCACTTTAAGGCAGAAATTTAAAAACCCCCAAAATTTAGTGCTTGATTAATTTTGTGAGACACTTGGAATCACATAAAATCCTTTTTTTCTTAAATCTTGGGCTAAAATTTAGAAATTTAAAATATTTTATTTTATTAAATTTCATTTTAATGAATTCTCAGATGGCCCTAGAAAAGAGCCTTGCTATTTCAATGACAGTTTCCCCAATAAGAAGCATACTTCAACAAGAATTGGTAACAGAAAACACAAAATCTGACTTGATCTGTGAATGCCCTACTGTTAGAAGGTTTAAAGGGAATGAAGTTCTCTTCTACCTTCAGGGGAGAGAGGCCAGCTCTTACTGGGTTTTTTGTGAGACCATGCCTGTAGTTCCACACCCTGCAATCCTCTTCAGTAGGAATTTGTGCATGTCCTGTGTGTGTGAGATAGATGGTTACTGATGATATAAGCAGGAAAGCCTTGAAACATATGCTGTGGAGTAAAGGTATCTCTCTGACCAGATGTGAATTCCTGTTTGGCTGTCAAACCTAAATTCAATGAGACAGTTTGAAGAGATCTGTGCCTAAAAGCCACAGCTCTGTCCTCATGAGCAGAGGTACTGGCTAATGGCATATTTTGCTCTGGCTTTCTCCCTGAAGAACCAGAACTTGGCAAAGACTGAGCCTAAGAGAGAGAAATTCATATCGAAACCAACTGGATTGCTCACAGCAACAGAGATGTTTCCAGGTTTAGCTGCGAAGTTGCTCCCAGTATAACAGGACACTGGCCCAGACAAGCACAAACCTAATTTCACAGGTATACCCAGGTAGTCTGGTGGTGGTCACACATGTCTCTCTCAGATGTAGAAAAGATAGCATCACGTTGAAGCAGTGTCTGGTGTTTTAGATTTATCCAGATTGGAGCAGACATTAGAGCATGAATTTTGTGACTAACAATACCTGAGCAAGCCAGACACTTTGTAATAGGCCTTCAGAGGTAACGAACACCGTCAAGCTCTGATTCCATTTTGCTTTGTTTTCAGTATGTAAGTGTACACATAGCTATCCCACTTCTTTTGATTGTGTCCTCCTCTTTCCTCCTTTCTTTATCTTCTTCTGCATAACAGGGAGCTCTATGGCCAAGAGTTTCTTAATAACTATGTAAGGGAAAAAAACACCTGCAGAAATAACTAAAAGAGTTGTATTTTAAACACCAGAGGGAGAAGTAGGAGCATAGTCCAAGGTGAGGGCTTGAACCATAGGTTATGTTTAGTTTTTTGTAAAGCATATCTTAAGAGAGTTCCAGCATAGCCATATTGGCACCTGGCAGGGAAGTTGTGCGTTTTATCAAGTCCTCTGTGGAAATTCAATGAATACTTAATATTTAAATTACAGAACTTTTGCTTCTACTTGTAGAAGAAAATGTAGTAATCTTATATTGCTTATTTTCTCTTGGAATATTTAATTTTAGGAAAACAACAGCACAGTATAAGAAGCAAAATTTCCAGGAAAATGGAAAGATATATGTGTAAGCATGCATGTGTGTTTCTAACTTCAAGTGCATAATTTACATCAATTTGAAAAATAAAAAGTTACTGATTCCTTGTAAAAAACACAGAACAGTTGAAAACTGTAGTATACAGAAGTTAAACTTTGACTGTAGCATATAGGAATATAGGAAGTCCTAATTCTCTTCTCTTTATGGGACATCGGTAGTTACTGGTTAAGGACCAGTAAAGTAAATATACATAAAATATATATATACATAAAGTAAACATACATATATATAAATAAATATAATATTAAATATTATAATAATTAAATAATATAATTAATATAATATAAGATAAATATTATAATAATTAAATAATATAATATTAAATATTATATATATAAAGTAAATATTAAGGACCAGTAAAGTAAATATACATAAAATATATATATATATAAAAATATATATATTTACCATAAGTAAATATGACTTATCATTCTACCTTCCAACAGAAAGTTACCTAAATCTCAGCACCTACAGACTGCACAGGAAATAGCCAATTCTTCACAGGAGACATGACTGGGAAATCAGATGGAGAGTCTGGGGGGAGAGGGTTTTGCAGGAGCTGTTGCTGCAGACTTGCTTTGCTGGGAGAGCTCTGGAGAGGTAAGTGGAACAGCCAGAAGTATTATATCCAGCACTGGCAGAGATTTCTGGGGTCTGGAACACAGGGAAAGCAGAATGTACTGTAACTGGAAAGTGGGGTGAATCTGAACAGAGCCAGTTGCTCACTGATGTCCTCAGTTACTTCAGAAACATCAGATTAACACATTTTATAAAATAGAGGGGGAAATGCCTTAAACACATCTGTTGAACTCAGTGTACAGTAAGATTTGCTCACAGGCTTAAGCCACAGGAGAAGTCAGAGTTCTTTGATAGCTGAGAACATCTTTGTTTTCTTTATGTTTCCTCTGCCAAGAGTCAACAAAAGCTCAGCTAAAAAGAACAAGCCTAAATGTCATTCTCTGTGTGAGTAAGAGATGAGGAGATTTGCACTTTGAATAGTAGTAAGCTACAGACTCCATTCCTAACTGAAGGCTTCATTCCCTCCCAAAATGGATTTTTTTTACTCATTAAGCATCAGAGGATCCTGCACCCTTACATTAGTGTGTTTCAGAAGATAGAGATCAGTCAAGACAAAGGGTATATAAAATGTATAAATATTTTCTTCCAAAGAGATTTTAAAGTAATCCAAATATTTCCTCTTTAGTCTGTATCCTGATGATTCTGAGACCACGTTATTCCCTATGCATTAGCAGTGTTGTTGATTAAAACAACAGGATTATTGATAACAACATTTAACATCAACAGGATTTGCAGATTCCAAAATTCCAGTTAGACCAGCTTCCTAACCAAGTCAATTAGATTCACAGAGTCAAATTTGTATTGGATATATTCAATACAGTTTATCTCAGGTGGCATTTGCTCAGATGTTAGATAGCAGTGTCAAATTTTGGTTTGGTCTCCAATAGATTAGTTCCAGGTTCATTCAACTCCTGAAATCCATCCCTGTCTTTGCCCTGCTAAACCAGAATGTAAAAGATCATGCCAGATGTAACTGTATTTCCTTTGATGGATGGGTATCTGAGATATGCTTTTGCTCACAGTTTAACCACAACCAGCATTCTGCTTTTACACAACAGTAACTAATAAATTAAATTCATACTATATACAGTCCTATTCAAAAGTTTACAGAAGGGATATCATGTATTTTACAAAATCCAACAATGATTAAAATCAGTAATTACAAAGGAATGTCATTACACGTAAAGAGGCAGTCAAGAGAAATGATAGGTCAGATCTCCTAGGCATATCCTTAATTCATAAACTCTATATTAGGCAATATATCTACTTCAAGGCACCTTTTATGTAAAATCAATTACCCCATCAGTCCATGGGAGCTGGCTGAAGGCCTCTCATTCATTGACCTTAATATACTGTAGGGATCTGAACTGAGGATTGACCTGTCAGGAGGGGTTTGTCAGATAAAGTCACATTTCTCCTGCCATGTCAATAGAAAAGTTAGTCTGCTTTAATACTTCCACAAACTGAACTGGATAGTCTCAGTTTGCATCTGCTGTGGTTTATTCTTCTGTGGTAGGATCTAGTTTGAGACTAAAATATATAAATTTACATATCTGGATGCAAGTTTTTCCAGGTGGTATGTATCTTGGGTCACATTACTGTCAGTGGATACATACTCATTTTAGTCAATGGAACCTGAACAGTGATGGGATTGCCCTGAAGATAGTAATTGAAATACTGAATAAATCATCCTCACAGATGCACATACACTTCTCCTTTGGATTTGTTAGTTTGTTCAATACTTTTGTGTCCAATGTGAATACAAACAAGCAAACAAACTAAAGGCCCAATCCTCTGTAAGTACAAACAATAACCACCATTAGGTCTCTATGAGGGATTGGGGAAGGAAATCATTGGCAAAATAAAATATTGTTAGAAGGAATGAAATATCAACCTTGTGCAGGCAGTGCTACTACCTGATTTTCATGCCTCAATACAGCCAAAATACTGTCCACACTGAGTGTAGGATTGTGTATTCCATCCTAACCATCTTCATAAAGCAAAGTTGCACTGATCCTGCTATACATTTATTTAAGAGTGAGTTCATGTTAGCCTTTAGCTCCACGCATTTTATGTCCTTTTCCATCCACATAATACAGCTACTTATAGCTGCACTGATCGTGTGTTTTATCACTCAAATGCTTAAATTTGACTTCTCTGCTATTTTTAGGAGTTTCTTCCAAAGGTTAGATACATCCTCAAAGTTGGGTTTCTCCAGGCAAATTTAAGAATATATTTCCACAAATTCTCCCGTGTCTCTTTTGTAGCTTTTCCTTCTTAGGTTATAAGGTTGCTTGTATTGAGATTTCTATGACAAAGTTCAAATGTATAGAAGCCAAAGCGGAACTCCAGTTGCTGCCTTTGATTCAGTTTCTGTCTCAATCCACTTTTGAGGGAGAAGAGTACATCAGAATACAGTCACTGCTGCATTCCAGATGCATTGAAATCAGCAGAAAAATGAACTGGAGAAGTTCCCTGATAGTTTGTAATTTTCAGCATATCAGTCAGTCTTAGGCACCCTAATGAAAGCCCAAAGGGATACACTGTCGGCAGCTGAAAATACAAAAAAGCATTTGCTAAATAACAAGCAAGCCTTTCTTATAGTTGGATGCAGTGAAAACCCGCTGGAATTACTTCATCCATTAATGGGTAGGCTTTGTTTCCTTCCTAAAGAGAGACTGATCCATGTGAAAATTTCTAAAAGGGCTTCAGGGTTGCTTCTAAATTTTATGCTAACGTTAACTGTCTTCGTATTTGACTATTCAGTTTGTGAATGTGAGTGACTATGGTCACATAATGGTGAGAGTGCTTTTATATTACTGCAGAATTAGGATCAGTTAAAGGCAAAATTCAAATTTAAATACATTTTTATTTACAAATATCATCACTGGAAGAACAACAAGAAAATTAAGACCTTTTATAGATAGGTTTGAACTTAGTTTGTTTACCTTAGGGCAGATTTTCTTGGAAAATCAACTCAATCATTCCGCCTGAAAATATGTAAAACTGTGACTGCAAACTGCTGAGATGGAAGTGCCTGTACAGGTCTCTTGTTTATGAAATCCCCTTGCAAAGTTTTGAGTAGTACTCTTGGATTTTGCCACATATGGCCATCAGAACAAAGCCAAAAGCCCACAGATTCCTAATGTTCATTAAGCAAAACTCCGTCAGAGCTGGATGGGGGATTGTGCACAAGAATCTCTCTCTAACTGAGATCACTAATGGCCCTGTGTTCAAATCTAACTTCAACTTTCCTATAACAGGACCAAATAAAGTAACTCTTTCCCATACTTGATTATAAAATGTTTTGCAACTCACCAAATTCCAATAAACTAAATCAATAGAGCCTAATTATACATGTGTATACTGCACTGCAAATCAGAAATGATCATTCTTGTCATTGGCTCTATACCAAGTGAGCCCAGTCAGTACTGGGCACAAAATTATGAGCCATCTCTTCCCATTTTGATCTATTACCTGGGACTGCTAGATCTTATATTGTGGATAACTGAACTGCTAACAAGTTTCTGAGTACCCATGACAGACTGCATTTCAGGTGATGTCAGGCTAGGATGAGGCAGAAGCATCAAACCATACCATCAACAATCTAACAAATGTCTAGTGAACTCTGGCTCTTTTAAGTCCTCATTTAATCACATGCTTGTAGTAACAAATAAGAGGTAAATATGCTGTTCTTATTCCTGCCCTTTCCATATACTTTTTGACATAGTGTTGTTACTGTGAAAGCACCAGACACTCACATCTACCGAACTTCCTTCTCAACCCCAGAGTGAGGGAAGGAAGCGAGATCTAAACACTAGAGTTATTTAAAGCTTAATGCTGAAGAAGGTTCTCTGCAGACACAGATTTCAATCAAAACCAAAATTAATGTTGCAGTGACAAAAAATCTAGTCCCTGATGTCGAGACCACAGAATCAGTGCAGAGTTTGGAATGATTAACATGCTGGCTCTATGTCCTTTAACAGTGTCCAGGCTCCTTGCACTGACCCAGCCCATCAGAACTAAAATAATATCTACTTGAGGCTGCTAGAAACATTTAGACATTCCTGAACAGAATCAGTGATATGTAAATGCCATATGAGATGTTAAACAAGATCACGTCTCCTGTTCTTCAGAATAAAACACTGTCAAATGTATTTCTGATTGGAACTTTTAGTCTTATTTATTTCATGAAAGGGAAATGCCACTTTCCACAGTACAGGGAAGCCACTTTGGGCTTGTGGTAGTTCTTGCTATGACTTGGAAGGAATGTCATTCTTACATATCCTCAATAGACTTCAGAGCATCAGTTACCTGTGGTTTCTCTGTGGTGTTAGGATGGTCTCTGTAACTACATCCATACCTAAAAAAAAAAAAAAAAAAAAAAAAAAAAAAAATTATCCTCTCCACAGCCAGAAAGGTTGCTAGTAGTGTTATCAAAAACTTCACCTGTCATGTTGGGATTCACATCACATGTCAAATGCTACTGTGCTACTGAGAGATTGGTTGGCTTTTGTCCATGAAGACTTACTGTTTGCTATTTTTATAGAGTATTTATTATTTTCCTTAATCTGAAATAAAAATCATCCAGTTGAACATATTCAGGTTTGATGTTTTGGAGTAGAGTAAATGATAATTCTCTGTGAGAAGATCAACAGTCAGTAGAGAAGGAACAAGACAGGTCTAATATTGTGCTGTCAAAAGGAAGTGATATTTGGTTATTCTGTGTAAGTCAAGACTATACAAGTGCTCTAGAAGGAATTGTGCAAATTAATTCTTATATTTTCACCTCTGTGTCATTCATTTTTCCTGAAATAAATATGGATAGATTATAATTTGCTTAAATTTATTTATTTGAAACAAGGTCTCCTATAGTTTCTGTAGGTTATTATTGTTATATAGATTTATTTTATGACTGCCTTACAAGTATTCAAAAATTATAAAACCAGGCATACTTACACTTTGCATTTGGTCAGCTGTGCATGTCTGTCTCTGGACTATGTGAAAATAAACTCAATGTTTAGTTTAGCGATTCTAATGTATACAATATGTATTATTTAAATGAATTTGAATACTAGTGACTTTTCAGAAGATACAAACACAGCAAGATACGTATCTTTTTGAAAGGAAATTTTTTTCAGTTTTGAAAAACATTTGGTCTATTTTTAAGTGCATCAACATATTTCAACACACTTTTTCCAGTATTGCTGAAGACTTACATCATGAGATGCCACTGAAATACTCTTTTTCTGTTTATGTAAGTGTCTGTGGGTTGCTTTATGTGTTAATCAAATTGAAACTTGAGAGATTATACACCCCTTAATTTTTCACTGTTCTTACAAGGTATTTTTTCTATCACTCCAGTTCTTACTTGCTACAGACCTTCACTGTTGAGATAAATTATTTCTGAACTTCTTTGAAATGTTTCACAAGCGAATAGATATAAACACAATGTGTCATTATTAAACCTGAGAGAATGTCTTCCTTGCCAGATGATGTCTAAAAATACTGAGTCAAAAAAACACAATAAGCAGATAATTTTAAAATCAGTTATTTCTCAATCAGCTTTTAGGTTACAATACAATAAAATAAAATAACCCCCAATTTTGTATGTCAGTTACTGTTTTGCCATGAGTTTCTTCACACTGACAAAACTCACAGCAGACAGATCAAGGACTGTTCAGTAGTAACTGAAGCAAAACAAGTGTATCAGTGAATGAAATGGTGAAACAGCACCTAACGTTTACTAAATTCAAATTCCATTCTGCAACCATCTGTATCTCATTTAAAGCAGATCAAACTGTTGTCTAGGATTTTGACAACAGTAAATTAGAACAGGTTCCCAGCTAATAAGATGCCTGTTTTGTAAACTAGACATCAAATACTTCTCTGCTTGCAAAATAAATCCACTCTTTTCAAATCACTTTGCAGTAACTCTAGAGTTATAATGATAATTTCTTAGATGATGGCTCACTCTTGGCCCAGTTGTACCTCCTAATCAGCTTTGCATTATTTAATGAGTTAATATTTACTCTCTTTTCTTTCAAAATACAAAGGAAGAAGTGATGGTGGGACGGCTCAGAGGCAGCTAGACATAAAACGTACATATCATCTTGAATACAATACGTATGATAAATACATTTGGACAGCACTACATTATATGTTCTTTGTCTTTTAAATATAAATCTTGAGAATGACCCCGTATTGTTACTCCTTAGGAATGAAGCCGGGATTAGTACAGTAAGATTCACAAAGGATGCCCAGGGGAAAAACATTTGCTCTTATATCAAATGATAGCTTTCTGTGGTATCGCTGCAGGAAGACTGCTGTGCTAGACTCATCTTCTTCCAGGCAACTCATCTTCTGGTAATACCTCAAAAGGGCTGTGACATTACATGCCAACTGTACATATAAATTGTACAGACAACTTGTTTGCAGACTGTTAATCTGTCCATTAGGGCTATGAGCACAGGGCCCAGGGCTGATCACTGGAGTTATTTGGTTAAGAACAGACATAGGATTTGTCCTGGTTCTGCTTATGGAGGTCAGAAACACAATGCCCATCTGAAAGGAAAAACAAAAAAAGATGCAGGGCCAAATTAATTTCTTGGTCTGAACAAACCCAGTTTTGATTGTTTATGTTAGGATACAAATCTATTCACATAAGACCTTTATTATATATTTCTTAAAAAAAAAATACATTCGTTCCCCATTAAAATACCATATGTGAAAAGGGCTCAAAAATGTTAGAAAATGAGTCTGAAGAGCTTTTAAAACAGCCCATGAAAGAATGTGATTTCTTATCAATATGTTGACTTAAACATTCTTTCTTAGGGTTTACAGTTAGGATATTTTCTGGGGAACTCTGCTATTGCCCACAGATCATCCTATAGATTTAGTGAGCTCTGATCAAGTCTCACTGTAATTGCAATGTGCTGCTTACATGCTGTGCAGATGCATACTATCCCCTGCCCAAAGGATGTGTCACTGACTATGTCTTGCCCTGATCTTACATTGCAAGGAGTCTGGAGTAGGGTCTGCAAGATTACACAGCACAACGGTTCTTCTTTTCTCAATAAACTTTAAGTCATTTTAGGATTATGATAAAGTGAACCTTTTCTTTGGGGAATGGAGAAGGAAAAAAGTCGTGTAGAAAACTCTGACTGTTTTCTGTGACCAAAAACTCATCCTTGGCTTAGTTGTTCAGCACAGAGGACTCTGCTGCTGGCTATGTCTGTGTGTATGCAAACGCATATGTATGAACCAAGCTGTTCTGCTTTGCTGAGCTCCATCAGCTTCTTCACGCAGATGGATATGCTTTGCTGTGATCATTTCTGTGTTTAGATACATTCCAACCTATTACTCATATTCTGGCCAGTTACAAGGTTCAGCCGTGTGATTGACTTACAGGCTGCTGAAACCTGCAAGAATGGCTAAAGGTGAAGTACCAAAGAAACAGCTCTAATCACAGCTGGACTGAGTGGCTGCTGCTGCCACCCTCTCATGTGCTGAGGGAATGTCAAAGGTCAGTGATGATTTAGTAAAATAGAAGGGAGCCACATAAAGAAAGAGAAACATTGCAGGAGCTGACTTCATACAACTCAAGCTTGGAGGCAGATGGGCTTACTGCAAATGATTACAAATTGCAAATGACGAATGCATGTTTTCCACTGGTGTTGGACTGATGTAGAAGAAGATGATGAAGAAGACCATGTGAAAGTTATTTTATTTTTTCCCTGTCCCTTCTGAAGATATAGATGTATTACAGGCCTCTTACTCTGTGGATGGGATGGAGGACACAAGTGTTTTAACACTGCAGTTTTCTTTGAGCTGGAAAGGCTCATATATTTTTCTGTAACTATCCATGGTAACTGAAATGTTGTCCAACATGGAATATATTCCCTATGAAGGGAAACTATCACAAGAACTTTGCATCTCTTGTGTCCTGACTAGCTAGTGAAATATCCTTCATTTTGAAAAGGAAGGGAGGGACTCTTCTGTAAACATTCAAAGGACTATATAGGGGATGTTTGGATACACAGATCTGACGTATTTTAGAAAAATGACCTAACCATATTTACAGGAGACAAAAGCAACAGTATAAATTTGGGGTTCAACTACACCCCTTTTAAATGAAAATATAATTCAATAATTCAACATTTTTTTTATCTGAGCTCTGAACCATCAGCTTTGTCAACAGCAAAACTTCTTTTAAAAGCCAATAGAACAGCAAAGTCAGGTACTTGTACTTTTGTGAAGGGAAGATAAACTTTCTGCTTAGCTGATGACACTGGCCTCCCTTGCACTTGTTCACATCCAGATCTTTGAATAGTCATTTCAGAGATAAAGGATCACATTAAGATCCTAAGACTAGGCTTTATCTCTCATAGTTTTCCAGTCTAGGAATGATGTTGGAGCCTATCAGCTCCAATTACATAGAGCCAGTGTCTTGATCAGAGTCAATATGTCATATCTGTGAGATATTTCAGCAGCCCACTAGAAAAGTTTCAGATTATTTGGGTTCCAGAAGCTCCAGAAGTTCATACTGAGAAGCTTACATACCATGCAATTTTATTCAAGACCAAAGAATAGAGATCTTATTCTCACTCTATGTTACAAAGCTATCTCTAGTGCTAATGTTTTGCAGAAGATTATATTCTAGTTTATGGTCTAGTATGATAGGAAGTCCAACCCCCTTTCAGGCAAGTGGTGAAATGAAGTCACGAATACAAAAGAGACTTTGTAAAGCAGTGAGCAGAAGAGAGAGAGAGAGAAAAAAATCTCTTTTCTGTGATGGTAAAATAACATCTTTCACTTCAGGATCTCAAAGCACTTCAGAAGCACTGTAATTAAGCTTCCCATCTCTCCATGTGGTATAAAAGATTTTTAATGCCTTTTAATAAGAGAAGAGAGAGAAAAAAGGTGAGCAGGAGATAAACTGGTGTTTTCTCATTTAAATCATAATGAGAAGAAAAATATGCACAGTTTAATAATTGTTTCTATTTTAATTGTTCGTAAAGAGCAGTCTTTCTCTCTCTCACCCTAATTATGGAGTAGACACACACCAAAGTGTGAAAAGCTGTAGCGTACAGGATCACCCATAGCACGGCAATTTAATTCCATAAAAGTTTCCTTCCTCACATCTTCCAACATTTTATAGAAGGTCTTAAGTTCTCCTTTCATCCACTGTTGTCTTCTGATTTAGTGTTTCAATTTACTTTCCTTGACATAGTTTCACTCTCTCATGTGTCTGTTGATTACCTTTTTGTTATGATTGTGTGAACCGATCTCAGCAGAGAGAGGAGGAAAAAAGAGAGACAAGATGTGTTGTATCAGTTGAAGAGTAAGGAATTTAATGTGAGATACTCTTCATGCCAGACAAAATATAATCAGTGAACTAAATGAAAGGAATTTGAAAAAGAGGAGCACTTCATATGGTTATTAAATTACTTGAAATTAAAGCATGAACTGCAATGATTTGTTGTCTTAAAGAACAGTTTGTCCTTTTCTTTATTATCTTGATAGTCTACAATGAAATCTGCTCAGCAGGGAACATTTTCATGTCAGAATGCAGTATTTTTAGTCAATCGATTGGTTCTTTACCAGGGCAGAGGGCTAGCTGCGTTTCAAACTGGAAGAGACATATTCAGCCAAAAGAAAAGTCTCTCCATTTATACTAGGGAAGACAGAAATGGCAATGTCTGTCTTTGTGCCCCATGAGTTCAATGACTGTCAGTAGGGGTCAGGAAGTATTATCTCCCACCAAGCAGTGCACACAGAAGTTCAGCTGAAAATTATCCTACAGTCTTTCACAAAGAGTTTGTGGGTATCCTTTATTTTTTTACCTCAGTTCCTATCAATTTGACTCGTTCTAGGGTTTTGCATTGTTGTGTATGTTTGGTCTCTCATCAGTAACAGAGGATTCTCAAAAAATAAACAGAGGGGTCTTAAAAAGAAACACCTCCCCTGGGCACATAACTCAGTCAATATATTGCAACTGTCTGTTCTGTGAAAAGACCCAGAAAATCTAAAAGGTGCTGACATGTATGTTCTATAGCCGCCTCATTATATCTTCAGAAAGCACACCGTTTTGAGATAGCAGGCATATTAAATGGGTTGGGTTGGGTTTTATTTTTTTTTTAATTCTTATTTGTATCAACACTAATTTTATAGTTGATGACTATACAAAATGAGTTTATTCCGATACCATCAGTGCTTCTGGATCATCATCATCAGTAGCTATGACTCAGTTGAGATGGACAGAGTCTTGGAATCACCTCCCAGCTCTGTTGTGATAAAATGAGCTGGGAGCTGGTCTACTTCAGACCACTTCCATGAGGTTAATGCAACACTGTTGACACACGCCAACAGTTTCTGATCACTTGTTTCACTTGTTCCATTGGTTATCCAACACTCAATATGAAACTTTATCCCCTGAGAATCTATCAAGAGGAACTGCTATGTGAAGGAACATTTAGATGACGTCAGGGCACAATGACATATATGTCCTTAAATTCAACAGAGTTATGTTTTTAGTACATGACAGTTATGAGATTTATGGTGTAATTCTTCTCAAGGGTTGTATTTCATTATGTAAAAATAAGCATTGTTTAGTATTTTATATGTTCTATTAGTGCTTTTGTGGCACAACCATTAGAGTGAGTTACAACTGTAATAGGTATATTTTATATTCTACTTCTGATGTAAAATAGAGGGACTTGGAATGATCATTGGGAGACTGAGTACCTTAACCAACTTCACAACTTAGACCCTGCAAGTCTCAGTGCATCTGAACACACAGACTTGATGGTTACATTTTCCTCTGCAATGAAGTCAGTGTCAGTATTTCCCCACACTTAATTGAAAAGGCTGAGAGACAAACAGCAGCATTTACTGATTGAGTAAGAAAAGGATCAGTTTTGTGAATGCCCATTGCTCCTCAGAAAATATATCCCTCCAAATCTGTTGAAAAAATCCAGAGCCTGCCCCTCCTCTCACTGATGTCATGGTAAGCCATAAGTCACCAGTGAAGTCTGTAGGGCTATAGCAGAATCAAAATTGTTCCCCAGTTCCTGCTTTTATTCTCATCTTGATAGGTTTTACACTGGTGTGTGCAATTACCAAGTTCAATGAATTTGCTCCCCATTTTGATGCATGTGACAGATTCCCACCTTGCCTTTGGGGGTGATGTGTCAAAAGATAACTAAAATAACATATCACCCCTAGCTAACAGAGGGTAGGAAAGCTAAACTTGACGGTAGGAAAGGTAAAGTTATTATACTGCCAAGCTACGTCGCCTCTGGGTCCATTTTTTTCTTTTATCTTTCTTTTGGGGGGTTGTTCACTCTTCATTTGTAACCCAGTCATCTCCTCAACACCTTAGTATTTTATCTGCAAATATAGATGGAAAATAGCATGTCAGTAACAGAGAAATGCTCATTTGCATGAATGACAACCTTATCAAGCTCTTAAAAGCCCTATCTGATCCATTCAAGTACAGTCTCTGCATTTGAAGTAGCATCCAGGTGCCTGGAGAAAGGAAGGCCTGAAACTGCCAAATCACTTACTGCAGTAAAAATAGGTGAAGAAGAAAACTAAATACGGTTGCTTGCTAAATTTAGCTGAGTCTAAATGCAGCTGGGATATGGATGAAGGACAGAAGTATGTAAGGGAGCAACTCTATCACCTCCCCTTGAGAATGCATTTAACAGAGGGTTGCAACACAAAACCTAAATACCCATAGATGGATTTAAATTGCCTTCAGTGTGACTGAACCGGAAAAAAATCCCTTCTCATGCTGAAAGCTCAAAGTTATTTTATTTAGTGGGGGAGTTTTACTCTAAGTTGGACAACAGCAGACAGCTTTACACCTTTCTGTTCCTCACATTCCTTCAAGATACAAATACCGAGACATGCACATGTTTTGTCTCTAATGAATAACCTGAATGCAAGATACCCTTGATCTGACAGAAGTCAATTCATAGTCTTATTTCAGTTAATGCTGAATTTGGAAGATTTTATACAGAGTGCTGTAAAAAGTACATGTGTATTTTGTAACATACAGAAAATGTAGAGACAGGATATTCACAAATGAGCTGTTGTTTTTTCCCCCAGTTTGCTGTTAGCATCAGTGAAACAGGACTGCTCAAGTTCTAGGTCAGACTCTGCAGATGGATTCATTTCACAAAAATATCAAAGCTGTGTAATTTAGTGCTCACTAAAAATGTAAACAAAGCAAAATAATAGGACATAGAAATCTCACTTACATTTTTCAAAATATGTTATTTACCAAAATGACCTTTTTTATTTCAAAGATCACTGTAACTGGTACATAAAAAGGTTGTTATTTTCAAAAACAATAGCTTTCTAGGTCCATATTCTGCTGCATTCTTTTTGTCTCCTATAGCATATTAAGAGCCAGAAAGACAATCAATTCTTTTCTTAAAACTAAGTGAAACAAGCAGTAGTAAGTTTACCTCTTCGGTAGACTAAAAGGCAAAATGTGGAACTCATATGCTACTGAATCAGTATTAACAGAAGCACTGGTGACTAATTTAACGGTGTAAATCCAGGGAAATATCTAGCTCATAGAGAATGAAAAGCATAACAGCGAAGAGGCAAAGCATCTCTATAGTCTGTCTCAATTCAAAAATAGTCACATAGAAGAGGTAGTTTAAATTGTTTAATTAAATAAATACACACATGGAACATTTATATACATCTGTGCATGTGTCGAAAGAAATGTGTCAACATGTACAAGTATATGTGTATGTCTGTGTATTCATAAAGAAAGAAAGAGCAACAGAAAGGGAAGGAGGCTTACAAATAATTCTGTGCTCTTGTCCCTTGATATATGGAACCCTAACTGTGCGGCTATGAGTCATAAACCCAGTACTGACAGGGAAGATGCTCCCACTTGTCACGCAGGATCTTGTAGCAGAAAGGTGTTGGTCCTGCTGCCTTTGTTGGATGCCATTCTGAAGAGCTGTGGCATGCTGGGCAGCAGCAAGCAGAGACTCTGAACCACCCACTGGATTTTCATTCAGGTGTCCTTACCCTGACTTCTTGTTGAGCAATGCAGATTATACAAACCAGAAAAAGGGGGAAAATATGAGACTGGAAAACAGGACAAGCTAGTGATTTTCCATGTTTCAGGTTTGTTTTCCACATACGTATAAATATTTCAAATGAATGAGAAACATACCTTTGTAGTCTATCAGAAGGAACACAGAATGTGTTGTTATTGATGCAGAAGACCTTTCATTTCTTGGGGGAGTTATCCATAATGTTATTTGTGGATATAATTCAATCAATAAATACATGAATGGTTACAGTCTTGTAAGTCACATTATACTGCTTCATAGTCTTCTCCAGAAAGTTCTTCTACCTTTACAGACCATGATAGATTGGTCTGTCATCTTTTCTAGTCCACAATGCAGTGACCTTGCCTCCTGCCTTATTTTGTCTTCCACCCCCTTCTCCTTCCGCAAGCCATTTCCATTTGGCTTTCATTGAAGTCATTCATTGTATCAGCAGCTCCTCTTTAATCAGACCGCTGCTTCCATCTGAACTAGATGGTTAAATGACTGAGGGTTCATTAAGTGAATTATTTCAAGCTCTTTCCCCTTTCACAAATCTGCCCCTAAAGCAACAGAGCAAGTAATAAATTTGAAGTGCCTCTCAGTATGGTGAGAGAAGCAGAATGCACTTTACAACTAGCAATTAGCCTTAGGGCTTCAGGTATTTTTCTCTTCTCACCACAAATGGACTTGCCTTTAAAAAAAAAAAATAAATAAATAAATTATAGGTCTCTTCCTGAGTTCGGTGACTGACACTGCTAGCTTGTCTACATACACTATCCCCTGGTTTATAACATCTTAACATATGGTGACAATATGTAACATTTTCTATTGACTCAGTGCTGGACCATTCTGACAAATTATGATCCAGAAAGACTAAATATCAGATAGATTCAGTGCCATCTCTACAAACCTGTTATCTCCTTCTACCTATTGAGTTTCTCGTAACTTTGGGCAATGCAGGGCAGCATAAGACAAGGATGTACAAGGTGCATTTTGAGAACTAAATTATCCTTTAATCTTAATCAATAACATGATTTCTGTGTTTTTGCTATGCAGTATAATAATGGCAGTCATAGTAAAACCTAGAAGTATGTGAAAGAAAATCCTTTTTTGCTGTATCATGTCATACAGTTAAACAGTTTGGTCTCAAACAGTAGGATGCAGAAAGAATCACAGACCAGTTTCTTGTCTATTCAGTATAGCATGTTGTCTGCAAAATTTAGATTACTTCACTGACTTCTTTCTCATCATTCTAATTTGCCGCTTTCTTTTTTCCCATTCTATTCCTTTTTACCAGAATTTATTCTGTAATTTTTATTATCCAGCTTGCCAACCTTCTATCAACCTTCTCTCTTCTCCTTGCCCGGTTGTTTATCTTTTTTTTTTTCCCCCCTCCTGGGACTATGCAGGTGAGAAAAATTCCTTTATCTCTCCTTTGGCTATGTCTTGTAGTACTTTGTTCTCCTCTGTTTCTTTTTCCAGCTCAGTTCATATGCTTTGTGATACAGCTTTTATCAGCCTCACACATACTGTTGCTATTGCTTGCTCCTGATCATCTGTTTATATGTCATCAAGTACAGCATGTGCTCTCGGCAGAACATCTGCAATTACTAGATAGTTTCTCATCTAAGAATGCAGGGTGTTACCAACACCGATACAATTGAACTGAGATATGGATATGCACTGTCACAGGCCTTTTCCCTTTGACAGAGACTATAAGGGAAACAGGAAACATGGCCCTGTACAGTTTTCTGAAAGGACAGGTGAGGGTTTCTTAACAAGGCTCAGCCAAGTGTAGACCAGGCATAATATCACAGAATCACAGAATCATCTAGGTTGGAAAGGACCCTGGAGATCATCGAGTCCAACGATTCGCCTAGCACAGTTCCCACCTACAGCATATCCTTAAGCTCCAAATTGACCCTACTCTTGAACACCGCCAGGGATGGGGACTCCACCACCTCCCTGGGCAGCCCATTCCAACGCCCAACAACCCATTCTGTAAATAAATGCTTCCTAATATCCAGTCTAAATCTTCCCGGGTGCAACTTGAGGCCATTACCTCTTGTCCTATCACTTGTTACTTGGTTAAAGAGACTCATCCCCAGCTCTCTGCACCCTCCTTTCAGGGAGCTGTAGAGGGCGATGAGGTCTCCCTTCAGCCTCCTCTTCTCCAGACTAAACACCCCCAGTTCCCTCAGCTGCTCCTCAAAGGACATGTGTTCCAGACCCTGCACCAGCTCTGTAGCCCTTCTCTGGTCATGTTTGAGTAACTCTATGTCCTTTTTGTAGTGAGGGGCCCAAAACTGAACACAGGAATCAAGGTGCGGCCGCACCAGCGTGAAGTCCAGGGGCAAGATCCCTTCCCTGTCCCTGCTGGCCACGCTATTGCTGACACAAGCCAGGATGCCATTGGCCTTCTTAGCCCCCTGGGCACACTGCTGGCTCCTGTTCAGCTGGCTGTCAATCAACACCCCCAGGTCCCTCTCTGACTGGCAGCTCTCCAGCCACTCCTCCCCAAGCCTGTAGCGCTGCTGGGGGTTGTTGTGGCCCAAGGGCAGCCCCCGGCATTTGGCCTTATTGAAGCTCATGCAGTTGGCCTCAGCCCATGGCTCCAGCCTGTCCAGGTCTCTCTGCAGAGCCTCCCTACCCTCGAGCAGATCAACACTCCCACCCACCTGGGTGTCATCTGCAAACTGACTGAGGGTGCACTCGATCCCCTCGTCTAGATAAATAAAGATGTTAAACAGCAGATATATGCTATAAATATAAAGACATATATGTTTATTAATATATATATATATAAAAATATAAATATGCTAGAGTCTTTTAATTTTGTTGTCATTGGAGGACAAGCTGTCCATGTAAATGAGATAGATAAGAGTTTGATTTGGTAGCATGATTAGTATTTTGTTGCGCAAGAAAGGTGAACAGAAAAGTCACCATTAATTTAGGGGGTACGTTTCCCAGTTGTCACTGATTTACTTCAGGAAATATTACTCAATGTCACATAAAATTGTTGTTAAGGCAATATACAAATGCTTCTCTCTCCTCACACTGGAATTCAGTAGCCATTGGCACTTATGTTTCTAAATGGGAATACTATTCATTGGCAGACTGTGATCTTACTCTTTTTCTTTACTACCAAGCAGACAGTGGGATTCAGTAACTGGAAATGCCTCCTAGCTGAGAGCTGTAGATACCATTTTGTTTTAAACAAAATAAAGATAGAAATACATAGCAGTTATGCAAAGACTAATCTAAGAGTGCTCAGCACAAAAACAATTTCAGGTTTCAGAGGTAGTGTTCTCCCATTTGAAGAATTTTAGCAAGTCAACCTTGATATAACTAAGAGATGAGCAGACCAAAACATGTGCAAAAATGTTAGGTTTGAATTACTGTTGATCAATAACACAGGTGCATTCAAGGAGATCAGTGATGCCATTAAGAGTTCCAGTGCATGCAAGAATAGTTCCTACTTAATTGTATATATATGTATATACCTAAAATAGATGAATCACTGCTTTGACTAGCTCAAGTGACTGCACAATTCTCTTGTATTTGTTTGACAGTGAAGCCTACATACATCATGTAGTTTTATCTCTGAAAATTTGTTTTAAGAACTGAAAAGAATTTTAGGACAGTGGTAACTCTGTGGTAACTTTTCAGAAAAAAAAATATTCCTTTTCATTAGCTGTCACTTAAAATATTGCTGAACCAGCTTCCCCTTCTTCTGCCATACTAGATGTTCATTTAATTTGGGGAAAGTCTTGATGAATACCTGCTGCATCTGTCACAACAACCACTGGTGGCATCCTAAATTACATCCTCCAAAAATATTAGACAAGGCTGAGCTATTAGAGAGCCTTCATCTGTGTGACAGAGGAATTGTGCTGGGAGGAAAGAGGCAATGGAGGGCTCACAGAATTGCACTGAAAGGATGCTTCACTTTGGTTTTGAATCATGTTTTGCCATCCCTATTTGAGTTTAACAGTGGCAACAGGGCACACAAGTGGTTGTTTAAAAATGTTGTGTTTTTAAGGTATGTTGATCCACAGGACATCTGATCTACATTCTTCCCATCTGTCAGTATTTATGATATAGCTTGATCCAGCCCATGGGTCTGCAGCAAGTTTTCCTTCATTGCTGTCTGGATGGAAGTTCTCTTTTTCTGATGCTTTCAGCCTGAGCAGCCTCCCAGCTGGCTTTAAAGATTTACATCTCACATCCTTAATTATAATTTATTAGTTTTCTTCTTCTGACACATTCCTGATCATCTCCAGCACATCTTTCTTTCTCTCATGCAAAGATTTTTTTACCCTTATCTGTTAGAAATCATAAATGGCAAGGGAGTAAAGAGTTTCCTCAATGAACTCTCAAGCTTTTCTATTACCACTTAAAGCCCCTCATCTTTTAGAAAGATTGTTGTCTTTCCATCTCCTTTTTTTCACCAATCTGCTCCTTGGGACCCCAGTATGGTTCTATTATTTATACTAGAATTGATAAACACACTTCTAGTATTTATCATCATTTCTCACAGTCCTCTTCTCCCTATCTCCCTTTGCTTTCTGAAATTACAGTGTTTGTGAGTCTGCCCTGTTTCAGGGCAATAGTTTGGTAATATTCCAGGCACCCAAGTTATCATTAAAAAGTTAGCCTTGTCATTTTCACTTCATTGTTCTACCACTGAAAATTCCAATTTCTAAATATCATAATGATAGAGGACGTGGCTTCTACTCAAATTGGAGTAATTACTTTTTGCTTACTTAAAAATACTCATTTGAATTCCCAGTGGTTGAAGCAAATCCTCATCCCTTGTTCTCAACAGTGAGCTTAACAATCAACCTATATAAAATAGCTACTCAGTTAGAACACTACTGAAGATCTGGAACCTCTTATTGCTGCTGTATTTGCCTCAGTAATGGTGAATTTCATACCAAGCAGAGACTATAATTCATTGGGAAATGAACTGTTGCTTATAGTCCACACACTATAAACCAGTTACATTGCAATTGTCTCGCCTCTGCTGCTTTTATTCAGGAAAGAGTCCCAGTGGGGCTGCTCACAAAAGAAGTGCTCCTCAGATGCAGAAAGGAGAGCAGAACTAGACCTTTCATTAGTCAATAAAGTAGATGTACCTAGTATAATTCCTCAAGATGAGAAGTTCTAGACAGACATCAATGGTAAAAATAATAACACTGTTGACAATCTAGCTGCTCATGCTAGTGATATGCTCAGGTAGTTAATGCAAATTAATACCAGCATTTGAATTAACAATAACAAAATCACAAAGGAGATTTCCTTGTCCTCTCCTTCTTTTGATTTAAATGCCATTCAAGAGATGCAGAAAATGCTTTGTTAGAAGAGAAAAAGTTTTAAGTGTACAAAGCAGGTACAGAATCACAGAATGACAGAATTGTCCAGGTTGAAAAAGACCTTGAAGATCATCTAGTCTAACTATCAACCTAACACTGACAGCTCCCAACTACACCATATCCCTCAGCGCTATGTCAACCCAACTGTTAAACACCTCCCGGGATGGGGACTCCACCACCTCCCTGGGCAGCCCATTCCAACGCCCAACAATCCATTCTGTAAAGAAATGCTTCCTAATATACAGTCTAAATCTTCCCGGGTGCAACTTGAGGCCATTACCTCTTGTCCTATCGCTTGTTACTTGGTTAAAGAGACTCATCCCCAGCTCTCTGCACCCTCCTTTCAGGGAGCTGTAGAGGGCAATGAGGTCTCCCCTCAGCCTCCTCTTCTCCAGACTAAACACCCCCAGTTCCCTCAGCCGCTCCCCGTACGACCTGTGCTCCAGACCCTGCACCAGCTTCGTTGCCCTTCTCTGGACACGCTCGAGTCATTCAATGTCCTTTTTGGAGTGAGGGGCCCAAAACTGAACACAGGAATCGAGGTGCGGCCTCACCAGTGCCGAGTACAGGGGTCAGATCCCTTCCCTGTCCCTGCTGGCCACGCCAGTGCTGACACAAGCCAGGATGCCATTGGCCTTCTTGGCCACCTGGGCACACTGCTGGCTCCTGTTCAGCCGGCTGTCAATCAACCCCCCCAGGTCCCTCTCTGACTGGCAGCTCTCCAGCCACTCCTCCCCAAGCCTGTAGCGCTGCTGGGGGTTGTTGTGGCCCAAGGGCAGCCCCCGGCATTTGGCCTTATTGAAACTCCCCCAGTTGGCCTCAGCCCATGGCTCCAGCCTGTCCAGGTCTCTCTGCAGAGCCTCCCTACCCTCGAGCAGATCAACACTCCCACCCAACTGGGTGTCATCTGCAAACTGATTGAGGGTGCACTCGATCCCCTCGTCTAGATCATCAGTAAAGATGTTAAACAGGAGTGGCCCCAAAACTGAGGTACAAGGAGCTGTGGTCCTCATAGGATTTTTGTTAGCTTTAAACTTCTCAAGGGAAACACTGAAGACAAAGACAGTTTTGCCTTATGTGCAGTTTGACACTTCAGGGTACCAAGCCTGCTTAGATCCACAGTACATGGCATATATAGGGTATTCACTCTGAGAGATCTCATTGTGTGTGCCTTGCTCTACATAAAGCTTTTGTCATTCATAGAGATCTCCTGATTAAGCATCTTGTCTAAGGTAGAATAATAGATCCTAGATTTTTAACCCTGGAAACCCACATGAGCAGTGTGAATCTGAGGAAGCCAGACAGCCCAAAAGCCCAGAACATCCCCCCTTGCTCTTACCAGGAGAGTCTGCTAGACCAATTATATTCAGGCATCACTAATATACACATAATGAGTCATAGTCATGGAGAATTTTGCTCATTATGAGCATTAAAGTTTAGCTACAAGAAAATGATTGCTTCGCTGATAGTTAAAGTACACCAAAGGTAGACACTATGCACAAATAAAGATTGTCATGGGAAAAGCCCCTCATTACCAGTCCCTTACTTGAGAGAGTTTCTGATTCATGTCAGATCGTTGCTCTCTAAACAGTATTAGAAATTAAGATCTTAATTTCTACTGCCACTCTACATACGCTTTCTCTCATCTGGTGTACTTTGTAATAAACAAATTTCTTCAGTCTTGTCCCTTTTGAAAGAAAGAAGGAAAGAAGGAAAGAAGAAAGAAATATCCCTTGTCCCCCCATCAGGGATTTTTATCTTTGTTAACACAACCTTACATTGTCCCCCTGAATAACATAAGATTTGTTTTGTTGTGACCTGCAGGGCTTCTGTGTCCCCAGAATCCTAGGGCACCGGCAGTGCCGAGCTGGCACACTGTAGCAGAAATGTCATTTTTTAATTATGTGGTTCTGAGGGGAATCTATTATCTACTGCTGAGATGCTGAAATCAGACGATTTATCTCCAAGGCATCTCTGTCTACAATCTAGAATATATATCTTTTTTCACTGCGGGAAGCAGAACAAAAGGATGTTTTTATTTCTGGTGCCTTATGTTTATAAATTTATTATTTTAAGCTTTGCAAGTAGATTTCTGGGGGTAGAGTGCTGAGGGGAAGGGTAGAGAAGAGTCAAGTTCTGATGCTTCTCTAGGTTCTCTTGAATTCTAGTAGATTGCCCAAGGTCAGAAGGGATCTAGCTGCCCTTCGGTCATCCACACCCTCAAGAACTCAACAGTAACTTGTTTAGGTATTAGTCATTGCTCTGAGGGCTCCAGGCATCCAAGGGCTGACTGCACTGTACAAGAGAACAGCATCAACAAATTGACCAGTCAACCCGCTTACCTTAATTAACATAAATACTAACCTCTATTTGACATTTCAGGCTAGATTCCTACAACACTTCGAAAGCATCTTTTTTTCTCACATACTAGGTATTTTCATTTAAATGTAAACTAATATACCTACAAGCTTATTCACAATGATTCTGAATTATTCAGTTTCCTCCCTAAGGTATGGAAGAAAATGGAAGAGTTTAGTACATGTTCTTTTTTATCTGTAAAATTAATTACACAAGCCACTCCATGAAGCATGATCAGAGCTGCCAGCAATTCATATGTATTAACAAACAGGCACTTTCCAAGTGCTTTTAAAACAATCCCGCACAGGTACTTTAAATTAATATGTTTTTTCTGTATCTTATAAAAGTTTACAGGAACGTTGCAGGAGAGGACAGTGGGAAAGAAATACTGGAATATCCCGTCAAAACTGTAATTCTTGCATTGCCCTCTAGTGCATACATGACAACATGACACCTTTTTTTTGCTTTTTTTTAAAAAACTTCACATTATGAATTGCTAAAATGAAACCTTTGATGTCATTTGATGGTTTGCTGCATTTGATTTTGACAGAAACATTATAGACAGTTTGCATGAAATACATGGCTAAATTCTTGCCTTTCCCAATCCCTTCTGACAAATCTGAGAAACACCAGTTTGCTTTGTGTTGCTGGCAGAAATGCAGGCCATGTCTTTTCAAAGCAAAATAAGTATAATTCAGAACAATCCAGACCCAAAAACATCAGTCCTTCAAAACCATCTGAAGTATACTATGTATAAATTAGAGGATACATAAATTCTTTGTTATATGAGGGCAAAGAAAAGTCTTCAGGAGTATATCATTAATCTTCATACACTTACTTTTAAAAGTCAGCTTCCTCCCCCACATACAGAAAATTAGCATACAGAAGAACACAGAGACATGCAGAATAGTTAAAGTGGGCATAAAATTTACATACTCAGATGAAAGCTATTGTAAAACATTGTAGAGACAAACATTTGAGAGGCTATGGATTCAAACAAAGCCCTTGTTACTTAATGCTTAGCTGTAAGAATCCCTAAGTGTCTAGCCAATCATTTGTGACTTTATAAATAAACTTAGGAACATACTCATTGCATTTAGTAGAAGTAAATTAAGTACCAATTTCCTCTGGTATGACATATATTAACACAGAAAAATCACTTCTATTTGTAGCAAGAGTCCTAATAAAAGAAAACATTTAAAAAATATTTAGGGGGGGAAAAAAAAGGAAAACCAAACAAACTACAAGGTTGAAATGAGGAATATTTTAGAAATGCATTTTTACAATTGTACCTTCAAAATATGCTCTTACATTTTGTGTACTACAGCATAGAAAACGGTTTTGCTTTTGAGAGGTTTGATGATCTTATACCACTACCTCTTCTCCACATCGTCCTTAAAAACTTAATATTTATAGAAGTGTTTTTCTAGTTCACAAGATACCATTAAGTAATTTGTCAGCCATCCACAAAGAACATGGGGTGAAATTACAGCAGTTCCCCTTGTCAGGATTTCACAGCTTTTCCTTTCAAAGCCAAAGCTGCACGATAAATGCTATAAATTCTGCCATCATTTTTCAGATGAGGAATTGCAGCTCACACTCTTGGACAAGCAAGACAGCCATGTGCTTGAGCAGTTATGCTGTTCTCCCATGGAACTCTAGAGTGTACATGAATACATGTAGGAGATGTAGTTGCTTTTGTACAAACAAGAACACTTTCAGGACACTGAGAGCCTGGGTAGAATCAAGATTTGAATATCAGAGAGAAAGAACTGGAATGCCATTGAGACACACGGCTGTAACTGCATAGCATAAAGGAAAGCATCTACCCTACCCATGAAGTTAGTAAAAGCACAGCTGCTGAAAGAGCTCCTCAAGTAAGTCTATGCCTGGCCTGTGTCTAGCATGATATGCAGTTTTGCCACTAGCAGAGTTGAGAAAAAAATTATATGCCATTTTAACAATCCCAAACTGTATTCTTGGAGTACAGTGTGACACTGCGCAATGCTGACAATCTTGTGCAATGAACTTTACTAAAGACAACTTCTGGACAACTTTCCACAAGTGATTTTGTTCTCAGATTTCGTTGTAAACCAGTGGTCCAGAAGTCCCTGGATTTATCTCATTGTTTTGTATGAAGCTGTCCCTGGAATAATAATAGTTCCCATCTCACTGGTTCTATCTGTCAAGATTCTGACACACTTGTTCTTAATGCTTTGAGAGTCTTTCCTGGACTCCATATCCAAATAATTCTAAAACAGTGACAGCAAGAGTATCATAATAGTTCATAAAATAGTGATAGTTCATTTTTAAATTCATGCTTGAAAATATGCTAGTATACAGCTGTTAGAGGATCATGGATAATAATGGAGATTTTATTCAATTGTCCTGTTTACAGCTCTGGAACAACCCTAACAAGAAGCCAGAACAAAAAACAATCTTGAGATTGTCCTGCCTGCCAGGCACAGCCCCTGAAACATTGCTGCCTAGCCTATGGTTTTCACTCCAAAAACCTTTTCACAAATCACCTGAAATGCACAGAATTGCCATCAAGCAAACATTGGACAGGCAAGGCCTTTTCTTTTTATATAAAAGAACCAAATGACTGGCCTGTGAACAATCTTTCTATTTGTCTATCACAGAATTACTTCAACAGGTTGACGGATAAATAACTTCTTGTTTTAAAATCTCATGTTCTTTGTGCTTGCAAACTCATGCTCACAAAATTAGACTCTAATCACACTAGATTGCCAGCAGGCATGTGTCCCACATTTCTTAATGTCATTCTTAAGCCTACCTCTCGCATCTCAGGAAAGTGTGGTAAAAAATGGAGACGCACCATGGGAGGAAAATGGGCATAGCCATAGAGCTGCTCTTTGTGTGAAGGGGATGCTTAGTTTCACATCCCATTTATGTGGCTTCACTTCCTGTTTCTGTGTAGCATACCAGTAGCAGAAAAGATGTCACCGATTCAAGATCTAGTTAATGTTCTCTTTACGTTGTGCAACAGTTTTTCCTCTCTGCTTAAAAGGCCAGTACAGTGCACCATCACTGGGGAGAATTCAGTCTTGATCTTTTCTCTGGATAATTACAGAACTTCTGTCTTCCAAATTGAGACCATCCACACCTTGTAGCTTTACTAAATTCCTTTAAAGCAGAGAGAGTTTATATCACTGAAGTGAAAACAGCACAGCTAGGAAACCTGATGAAAAGTTCTCTAAGAAGCTGATTAAAATATAAAATGTCATAGTTCAATAATGTGAAATGAAGACATTTTGTCTTCAGAAGATACTGAATGATTTGAAGTCTTATGTGACTGATTATGAATGCATTCACAACTAAGACCTCACAAAATGCTTGTGGATTTTGGTTACTCTTTTTCGTATACTTTTTTTTTTTTTTTTTTTTTTTTTGCGTGTGTCTACTACTATTATTTCTACTGCTTTTCAAAATGTTAAGGTTTCTTTCCCATCCATCCCAAACTGAGGCAAAGAGTTAAAATGCTGTTTTTCTTGTGAATCAAAAAAACGACAATGAACATTCAACCAGATTAAAGGAAATTTTTTGTGTTCAATTCAAGTACTTAAGTTTAACTCTTACCTAAATTAGCCTTCTGGCCAGCCCATCTAGAAAAGACAAGAACCTTCAGTGGGTAAGCCAGACCTTTTATATGCTGAAGTGATTTTAAGGGAAGTATCAAGTTCGCTTTGCTACTCCTTGATTTCTTTCCTTTTTACTGTTTTTGTTCCCTGTTTAATTTCAGCCTGGGATATTCATGGACCCTAACCCAGATTTGCAAACTTTATCTCTGAGAAGATCAGAGGTCATAACTTTATGATCTGCCATGCTTTTTCCTGAAATTCTTACACTTTATTTTTCCTCCCATGGAGGTAAAATGTTGGCATAACAATGATGACAATAAAAATAATAATAAAGAATTTTTAAAATAGTTGTTATTTCCCTCTAAAACATCAGTTTTACTCCTTCATTACTCACAGTGATGCATTTTTTTTCCCCCAAATAAACTCTTGGCAAACTCAGATTTTGCTAATGTGCCTTTCATCAGTGTCAAAATGTACTTTTCTGTAACACATTCTGGGAAAGTAGCTTAAAAATGTTTTTCATTATTCTTTTAAGTGATTGATCTTAGTTTTAAAACCTATGAGTCTATAGGAAAGATTGGTGGCTAAAGGACTAAATAGATTCACCTATTCCCACCAGTCTGCATCAGAAATAAGCATGCTGACCTTAAGCTAAGGACATGAAATAAGAACTTTGTGTTCATCAGTCTAGAATATATAACCAACAGTCAGCTGTAAGTGCTTGTTATACCTCAGCCACTTTCCTACAAGGACCCAACAAAGAATTTCTTCCAGCTCTGGGAAAGCTCTCAAATTAAATGTCACTGCTCAACCTGATGATGCAGATCAGCAGTCATGATTCATGGATCATGCTAAGGTCACCAAATTTTTCAGAGATATTATTTAAAAAGAAGGAAAAAAGAAAAGGAAGGCAGGATGTTTTTCACTGATCTCTGCATCAGTGTGTACAATCATAAAGGAATGCTCTGATGAAGCAAATTCATTTATTTGATTATTCCTAGACCATAAGCCTATATGAGGTTATTTTCATGCAAAGCAGGACCATACACTGTAAGACTAAAGCTAGTTCTTGGACTATGTGTAATGTGGTGTAATATGGCAGCGGTTAATGTAATGTTGCTGAGGAACTTTGTTAGTCCTCCCAGTAAATCCAGAGTTATGCCAATCATGCCCACCTTGATAAATTTCACCCTAAAATCTGTCTAATTGACTCTACTCAAAAATTATGTAGATAGTAGTTATCCCTAGGTGCTAATATATATGCAAGAGAGAATGAAAATTTTACATCACTAACGCAATGTGAGCCACCAGAAAAAAATGAATAAACAAGCAAACAAATGCACAAAAACCAAGAAACAGAACAAGCATGATATGCTTTGTTCATATGACTCAGTGGTCTGCCTCTTCTTCACTAAATGCTGCTCTATACCAAATGTGTAGTCAAGTCAGTAGTAAATGGAACAGCAGAAAGAAGAAAAGTATGAACTGAAAGCTTTACTGCAGTAACTGATTCTAGCTTTGTTACGCAAAATCAAAAGGGCTTGGTATGAGATTGACCTTAGGCTAGGATTTCCTTTTTATCCTGTTGAATAAATACCCGTCATGGAATGCATCAAAGATTCCCGAAATGCTCAGTTGAACTCATATTGCAAAACAAGTTCCTGGTGAGATCATTCTTGAGAAAAGCTAATGAAAAGATAAAAAATGTGACGAATGTAGATAGAGCGAATAGCAGGTCATACAATAAAAAAAGATATATGGTACAGACATTAGATTTTGCTTATATCATCTTAGAGCTAGTATCTGATTCTAAGACAGTAGAGAGAAGGGCTAACCATAAATGAATTAATACTCCCAAACAAGGGCTGCTTGCTATGTTTACAGTGAGACTTAGGTCCTCACAAACATCAGGATGAATAGTATGGCACTGTACTAGCTAAACATCTGATTCTAATTTATTCCTAGGTGTTTACACATCAGACTCTGTGGATATAAGGATATAAAAAAAAAAAAAAATCAGTCAGTCCATGTCTGTGAGGTTGATCATGATTTGCACTGGAGCAAGGAAGACAAGAAATTGCCACATAGCCTTTGATTACTATGTACTCTGTTTTTCTGTGTAAGACTCCAATCCCAATTTTGCTCTTAGCCTTGGACAAACTCACTTTCTCAAGTAAGTTATTTCATCTGTCAAACTCCTACGTACTGTCAGTGACATCTAATTATTCCAATCTTGCAAAGATGATTGCAAAACAAAAGAGAGCATGGGGCATGCAGAAAAGGATTTAATTGAGTTTGAGATCTTCTTTCACTCTATTTCTGTCATTCAAAGAACCTGACAATTACATACTTATTAGTATATAGAGGTATGATAGAGGTATCATACAGTCCTGACAGCATGACTTTGCCAGATCAAAATTTTGAAGTGTATTATTTTTTAACCCTAAAAGATGTCAGCAGGGTTCAGGTTTTTTTGTTGTTGTTTTCTGGGTTTTTTTGTATGTTATTCCCTCTCTCTGAGCTTTTTTTATGCATAAGAAAAGCAGAAAATATTTCAAAGATTATATCAAAACTTTGGTCCAGTTGCCTTAAGAATCCAAGTTCCTCAGGTTCCCCAGAAAGTTAAAAATTACTTCAGGGTTAGCATTCACCTCTACAGGGACACAGCTGAAGCTGACAGACTGAGATGTTGGAGATAAACCTGAAAACTTCTTATATGAGATAGCACAAGGCATAAACAGATCCTGACAAAATAATAAGCACCTATATGTATTTCTTTACCCTAACTTTTCCTCTAGATAATTTCTAAAACTTCCAAGTGACATAAAACCAAATACGAATGTATTTTACAAACACGTTAGTGCTGAAGTTAAGCCTAAATCTTTCCTCCACTCAACAGAGAGGAAAGGGCTTTTCTCCACTGGGAAGAAATTTCTACAGATTGTTTTGCAAATGACAGTGCAAAGCCCAGGTGTCTAAGGCCTTTTTAGCTTCAGCCTTCACTGAGAGTATCAACAACAGTGAAATTGTTAACGTAACTGAAAATAGTGAAAATAGTTAGAAATTAAGGTTAAAATAGAGGCAGCATTATTGTAACTTATTCTAACTTAAAGCTGCATATCAGATTAGTTGCTAAAAGCTATTTAGTATGATTCCCAACCATAGTACCTACTTTTAAAAAAAGATCAAAAATTAGGAATTTTAGTATAGTGCAGTTAGATTCTCAGAATATTGAAAAGAATTAATCAGATTATTTACAGTAAACTATAAAAAATGTAAGAGATTAAAAACAGTTATGAATTTGTCAGGAATACATCATGCCAAACCAACCAAAATTCCTTATAGAACCTATTATTCTATTGTAAATAGAAAAGAAACAATAGTTGGTAAACACTTGTGTTTCAGTAACACTCTGCTGTTATTTCATATAGCATTTCCAAAAACAGGCTAAGAAAACTAAGTGAAGGTATTGGGTGGATCCCACATGTGCTGGAAAACCACTATCAATTGGTAGCTATCAGTTAGGAAACATCAAAGAGAGCCTTCGACATGTCTGTTCTGAGCTTGATGTAACTCAATTTTGTCTTTAAGAACCTGAATGATTTAATCCTCTGACTACATTTGCAGGCAATGCACAAGCCAAGTGAAAGGTAAGGAATCTGAGAAACAGGGTTTTAATTTCAAATGATCTTGACAAACTGCAGAATTAAAAAGGATTGAATACGCTAATAGGAACAAAGAGCAACCTATTTTTTTAAAAGTCCACTGGTAAGAATGTTACCATTTTTTTCTTCTTCCCTGTTTTCTTAAACTACTACTTTTTTTCTCATCCTGAGGAGTTTCTATTGTTCAAAATCTCATCCTGAGGAATAAACCTAGTCAAACTCTCTTCAGAAGAGAGTTATCAGAAGAAACTACTGTCTGCAGTTAAAATGAGCTATCCTAAACTCATTAAACTGTTTATTAATTTAATATAATCACCACAATGCCAGAACATATACCTTTTTTTTTTTTTTCCCCCTGAAAAGATCTTTGAGCTACTTTTGATGATGAAGAAAGACTGTATAAATTCGTACTCAATTCCTTAGTCCTTTCCTCCTTATTTCTTAAAATCTTATGATCCATGAGGGACTACACAAAAAAAATTTAAAAAACACCAACAAACCCACCCAAACAAACAAAATGCACCAAAAAAATCTTAATTTTTGCAAATGCTATGAAATTCTCATGTATTTGCTGTTATGTCTACAATTAAAGCTGCTGCTATTAACAAAGTTTTCACCTCACAGAAGAGTTAATGTTGGCCACTGAGAGTAATTGACACGCTTTCGATGCCTGAAATATTAGTCATTTAATAGAGTGACCAGAAGAAAACAAAATGCTAAAAATGTTTCCTTAGCCTGCACATTCAATTTACCATCATTTTCTCAAATTCTTTTGCTTAAACGACCTAGCCTTGGTACCTTTCTCTATGCACAAACGATGCTTAGTTAAGTTTCTGTCAAAAATTTAAATGATCAGTTACAGATTTTTGTGGATCAAATGGCCACTTCTTGACCTCACTTAAAACCCATGTGGAACTGGTTTGATGTGCATCACTATGAGCTTAAAATCTGTGAATTAAGAGCAGAACCTAGTTGGATGATTCCCTGCTTGAAACTGGTGATTATGGGGAAACTGTGAAGTGACGTTGCAGATCTCAGCCCAAATACACCAGTCTGTGGTATTTTTATTAACTTGCTGTCCCATTATTGCAAAAAGAACTACAGGAAATAAACTTCCTATAGGCAGATACAAAGCACAGAAGTTCTCCATTTCTCTTGCATCCAAAAATGTGAAAGCTTTCACTACACCTAAATGCATGAATTAACACTTTACTTACACATAAATCTGTAATGATGAAGTCTGATAACAAATATTTTGCCACTAATTTCATGTGGGTTTGGATGTGAAGTTCATGTATAAGAAAATTCAAAACTTTGCTTATCCGGAATTGATTTAGTCAATGGGAGTTCGTTAATGAAATTGAGTAAATACGTATATGAAGTTTTCTGTAATGTTAAACGACCACTCAAAGTCTGACAACTTACTGTTTTATGCAGAAGCCATCCTGAGCCCGTCCCACCACGCCAGCCAGGAGCAGAGCACTGAAGGCAGCCCCAGCCCCAGGCATCAAGCACCTCCCTGGGGATGGGGACAGGCTGAGGCAGGGACAGGATGTAGGACCATGGCCAGGGCTGTGGGGACCTGGGGAATGCCCCTGCTGCAGCATCGCTGGGGCAGGGGCTGATTGCCCCAGGGAACTGAAATGGTGTCCTGGAACATGAGCAGGGTAGAGGAGACATGTGGTCCACTTCAAAAATTATGATGTTTTCTGTTATTTACAGCAATGTTATCTCTCCAGACAATTTCCAACCTCCTCAGATGATAAGTTTCTGTTACAGTCCCTTGTTTTTGCCCTTATGGGTAGTCTCTCAGGGTGTCTCCAGATCCTAGGTATCCTGGTGGCACTTCAAGGGGACCAGCAGTGTTTTTCAACACTGTTTCTGGTTCCCAGACCTGGACCACAGGCTGGCAGCTCCAGGCTGTCCAGCCTCTCTCTGTTGGTATTTCTCAGCAGACTATTTCTTTTGTTCAGTAATTTTCCCCTTCTAACCAGTCCACCATTATGGCTGCTCACACCAGGAGGCCCTGGGGCTTGTCAGGGTCAGTCAGACCTGATAGTGCCCTCAGAGCCTTGACAATAGGAGCTCAAGGGGCAGCTGGGCTGGAGGGACCGTGGGTCAACCTGTCACAGCTGTCAATCTCAACTGGCCTAAGGGATTCTGAGAATAAGTATGAATTATACAGATGGTATATCAGAAGAATTTATTGAGAAATTTTCTCTTTTCTTGAGTCTTTTCCTTTGGGTATTTAAGAAAACAAACAAACAAACAAACAAAAGATGTGTTTAGAATGCACTTAGAAATTTTATCACTTCAGACCTATATTTTTGTGAGAAGTGAAGACAGATGAACTCATGGGATTAAAATTCAGGAAATCTAGGATGTATTTCTGACTTGTTCAGTTTTTTCTTCATAAAATGGATATAATATTCCATGTGTCATCTACAAGGAGTATTAATCAGACTAATTTATTAGTACTTATGAGTGTTTCAAAATCAGTAATGACACTATACAATAATTATAATATCTTTATATAGTGCATTCTGATTATTCTATCATTCTAATATGTATTTGTATTTGATCTGATCATTTCAATTATCACTTACTTTCAGCACTGATCAGTAAAATCCCCTTGCACAGACTCCTGTGCTATTTAAGGGATACCAAACACTTTGTCATACATAAAACATCACTCTATTACAGATTTTTGTGTGACATTATTTTATAGCAGCTAAATAAATAAAAAACATGGATCAGGTTTTCAGAACTGACTTATATGTGTGCATATTCTTAAACTAACACATATACTTGTACAATAGAGACCTGTGCCCTCAGAAGTTGTTTAAAAATTACTCTGTGTACTCACCTGATATCTACACAAATATTGTGACTATCACACATGCAGGCAGCTAGGAACATATTTCTCTGTAGTCGTAAAGTCTTACAGTGATAAAATACCTCTCCTTTCCTAGGATAAATTCCCTACTCGAAATCAGAATAGTTTTCCACCTGTCAGTAATATTCAAATTACCCTTTATTTTTTTATAAAAAAACACAATCCTTGTAAAACACATAATATATAAAATTAACAGGCCACATGTTTTCATTCGGATTTCATTAATCCATGCAAAAATACAAAAATTATTAATTAATGTTTTCTCCCTCTAGTTTATCTACCATCTTCTAAGTTCATAGACCCAGAACCTTCCAAATCTCAGTCCAGAGCCATGCACATTAGAAACAGTGCATTAAGTGAATGAAGGGGAAAAACTTTGTCTAAATGTCCATAGTTTTGCAGTAAGGAAGAAGCAAGAGAGGAATATCATGACAGAGGTGAATCTTCATCACAGTACCACATCAAGTCATGGTCTGGGTGGTGTTGTTTACCAGCCTGCTGTTATTCCACCTACAAACTAAAAAAATCATTCCAATGAAATCTGACCAATATCCCCTCCCTCTTATTTCATTTTCACATCTACAGCAGAGGTACCTGTCATCCAACTAAAAATACTACATCAGTTAAAGATATGCTTTGCTCATTGAGCTAATCTGAACTAAAAAGCAAACCATGACTCACTAAATGTGAAGCAAATCGTATCAGTGTCCATGTGAACTACTGCACTTTTATTGCTTACAGTTGCATGGAAAAAAATAAATATGAATTTTATTATTATCTAATAACCTACTTTTGTTCATAAATGTATTTGATAAAGCAAGAATGTCTGTTGTATAATCACAAATGTTCAAATCTTTGGGAATTCCTTTATATCTCTGTAAAACTATCACTGTATTACATGTTTGCGTGTAATAGTCCTTGTGAATAATTCTTTGATATTCAGTACTGTTTCTCCCACTAAAACAAAATCTCTGTCAAGTTTCACAGCAGATAATTTATTTCAAAATAAATAGTCATTGAGTTATAATTCAGGTTGTTTCTCTCAAACTTTCTGAGTAAGGTTAAAAATTACTGTCTACATGACTCTATTTAGGAATGTGCGATTTCACTGAGTTAAGGGTTTCTCTAACTCAGGATGTTCCCTTAGCAAACTCCTGAAGTAAAACACTCCTCCTTTCTTTGTAGTTTCTAAGAGGTAAAAAATGCCAAAGATTGGAAATTAGACTGTCAGATGGTTAGATGGTGACATGATTCCAGAAAGCATTAAAGAATGGAAAGAACCAGAGGGAGTGGGACAGGAAAAGATGGAAAAAAGGACAGAGGTCTGTCCTAGTCAAAGGACAAGATTATCTTTAAGAATGAAGCATAAGAAAACAGGTGCATCGTCAAAGTAACTGTCTGGAAAAGCAAGGCTGAAAGAAGAGAAAGATTTTGAAAAGTTAAAAATTAAATGGTGGGAAAAGAAAAAGCAGGAAAGATTGTGATAGCATGTTATGGGAAGAAATGAATTAGCTGAATTTAGAGTGAGACATATGTAGGTAAACTGCAGTTATGAAAACTGAAATCTGATCAGTAAAGGAGGGACTAGTTTTCTGTACATACAAAGGAGCATGTAACGAGTTCCACAGGAAGAGACATCCCCTGTGCTGTATGAGAGTATGTTCTGCTGAGCAGCAGATTAAACGTTGCAGACTCAGGATCCAATATCTAAAAGAGAACTCCTATTTGCCCTGTAAAAGAAATAAATAAAATCCCATCTCAGTTTGCCACATGAAAGTTCTTTCTGCCACAGTTTTGGGAAGGTGCATTGCAAGGTCAGTGCCATCAGTATTCTCTCAAATGTACCATCAACATTTATTTTTAATTTGGGACTGGTGAGTAAAGCTTTAATGGGATTTTAATGGCATGTTGGACACACTTCAGTGTCCAGAGATGTGGCATCATATTCAGGAGTGTCATTATCTGGATTAATTATCAATAGCGGGCAGATGTCATTAGGGAGATGAGAAAATGAGAGAGGTAGTAAATGAAATTTACTGGGCAGAAATGCTGAGAAATAAATAAATAAATAACAACAACAACTGAGAAGTCACCAATGGGTACTTCAAAATCATTTTCAGTTTGATATTTTGCACTACAGCTGCCATTTCTGCTGCTGCTCCAGAATCTGTGATGACTGAAAGTTTTCCCTTGCCAACTAGTATAAGCTAAACTCCTTCTTCATAGTTGTAGCTGTACAACCATACTTTATACACAAAATTCAAGACCAAACGTGCTTTTTAATGTGGGTAATGGGTTAACTTGAAATCTTAAGACTCTCCATTAGCTCAACTGGCAAAGCATTTTATAATGTAATACCCTTGTTGATAAGCTTTTAATAAATGACGGTTAATGCTTTAGTGTCTTATGTTAAACCATGACTGATAAAACATACTGTAAATATGATCTAACTTGACTGATGTATCATAAATCTGACCTAAAGAAGTCTAAAGGGTAGTTGTGTTGAGGTAAATTATATGCACCTGAATGCTATGTCTGCATCTGAAAAATCTTGCTTTATTATTTTTTTTTCTAATCAACATATTAAACATGACTTTAAAGTGAAAAAATAGTTTTGTGTTTAAAACTTTTAGACAATCTTGCATTTATGAAAACATTGCTTAAAAAGTCAAAATATAACAATATTTATCTTAATATAGGCAATGACAACTTTAAGAGGGAAAAGAAGGTAAGTTATCATCCCCTGTAAGCCTGGAAGATCTATCTTGGGAAACAAAGGTAGATTAGAAAGGACTTGGGATTCATCTGGCTACTTGACACTGTGTAAGCTTTTAGTGCAGGGCTGTAATAAAAAGACAAATTAAACACTCCACCTGTCTGTAAACACATGCAAAGCTAACAAGACAATATAAAGTGGAAATAAAAATTTGATACTGTATTTATCCTCTTAAATACACAGACCCTGCTCTCAAAGTCTGTTTTTTGTGTTCAGAACCCAAGAAACTTAATATTTAATTGTATGCCCTGTCTCTGCTTATTTTGCTCTGTGCTTGGAAAAGTACTGAAGAACTACCTGTAACACAAACTAATACAAATTTCATTGGTGGGTTTCTGTAGAGTGAAGTAAAAATAATTCTCTGAGCAAAAAATATCTTATTCTTCTGCAATGTGTACCTTACTTTAGAAGGAATATGATAAATTGTTCCCTAAATACACAGAAGTTCAATGCTGCAGCTCACAGGAGGTATGCCAAGAAAATCAAATGTCTGCCCAAGTAGCAATTTGCTCAGAGTTCAAGGAATTTTCCCAAAAACAGATCAGTCAACAATTTGCTTCCAGCTTTCCACAACTTTCCATTTTTAGATTTGTCTCTGTTAATACAAGGTTATTGAAGATACTTAAGGTTCAGACTAGATAGTCATGTAGCAAGGATGTTGCAGAGTTAATTAAATTGTTCTTGCCTCCATGCAATAAAGGTGAATAGATGCACTATATAAACCAGAAGTGCTTCCGAGTTAAAATGAAACACCAATTTATTGTTATACAGCACTTTTCACTTAAGATCTTTAAAATGACTATATAAATATTAGTCTAAATCCAAATAATTTATTTCCAGGTCAGATTAGTTACTCATGTTTTATACACCAATAGAGGATCTCAGATATTAAAAGCTGTCAAAACCACGAAAACCTCAGAACTGAACACAAACGGCTAGTCTGATCTTTGTGTATGAGGGTGTCCTCTCTCTATAATAATCTGAAACAACATAACAGATCTACAAACTCTTACAATGCTATATGTTTGACATCTGTTTTACATTTTTATTACCAAATCCTTTTAAGAATCTGGCCCATTTAGTGTTTAACAAAAGAGAAAAAGACTATAAATAAACTCTGTGACTTATTTCCCCTTTGCTGAGAGATGAAGATGGTTGACCTCCCAAGGATTCTATATAAATGCTGATTTTATCTAACAGCAGGCCCTTGACCTTGGTGAGGCTAACAATTACTCCGATCAAATGGATGAAAAAGGCTGACAGACAAAAAGGGATTTCGTCCATCAGAGATCAATAGGTCATAAAAAATGAGACATTGAAACAAACTATGCTAAGGAAGTTTTGAATTTAAATGAAAAGGAATTATAGAGCTAGGAATGAACAATTCAGAATAGTAAAGTGAGGAACCTTCCCCTTCTGCTCGTCAACTTGCATCTGAGAGTCTGGAGTCCTACCTTTCCATCTTACTTCAGTTTTACTTATGAATAAAGTTATTTTATCAATTAAGATAATATTAACAGTAATTGCATACATCCATGCACATTCTTTTTTAGAAACATAAGCCAATTCATTTTACTAATACTGCTTGTTTAATTTACTTTTTGGGAAATAAATTATTGTTTATATTTATAGTCTCTTTCAGTACCTGGTTCCCAGTATGTTTTTGTATGATTATGTATTATTTGTGCTGTGGACATCTAAGAGAAATTTTTGATCTAAAAATCACCTTGAAAACTTAGAAAAATAATTCTGGAAATTCTGTAATGAAGTTTAGCTTTCACTGAATCTTATTTTTATGCAGTTTATATATTGGATTTATATTAGCTGTTGTCACCTTAAATTATAGTATTGTCACTTGCACCAGCAAATATGAAAAGTTTTTTACTTAAAATCACTTATGGATGACCATTAACAGAAACAAAATCAAGCTGCATCTTCGCTCATCAAGATAATCAAGACTACAACACCCCTGACTCTACCACAGAGTAGACTCTGGAGAACATTCCAGGAGGACAAACAGGGTAACTTCATCTCTTCTAAATTCACTTCTTACTGCCTATTGCATTTATCAAACCATATCTATGCTGAGAGTCTCAAGAAGGAGTCATTATACAATTTTACAAAAAAGCACAGTGACTGTGAGAGCATACATAGCTGGAAAGCAGCCAGGTTGGCGAGCACATTGTGTTTATTGCTTCTCCTGCAGCTTCCTATTGAATGCAATTAAAGACTTAGTCATAGTATGCTCTTTTCTGACCAGATCTTCCAGCTTTGGTATATCCATTTAACAGTATAGAAAGCATTTTCATAGGCTGTACACTGCAAATAGAAGAGACAGCAAGCTGCCCACATCTGTACTTGGCTGTGGTGTTAGAATTAGAAAGGCTCTATTCTAGTCTGTCTAGACTAGAAAATATACATCCCCTCATATCTCAGACATATCCCAAATGTTTTGCACACACTCTCCTTCCCCATTTCTCTTTTTACCAAATCATTTTCAAAGCACAATTTACACAGAAAACTGACATATTTTAATCATTTCTTCTTTGTACCAGCAGCAGATTTCTGATGTTTCATTAAGCAGAGTTTCAAAAACAGCAGGTAATTTTCATTATCCATGGACATTCTGAATCTATGTCTAATTCACTGCCAGCTCTCCTGCTTATTACTGATCCAGAAGGTTACCTGTCACAACTTCATCTAGCATTGTGATATGCTTTCAGAAAAGAACTGTACAGAAATCTCTCCAGCTTTGTCTCTGTGTAGGATTTTTATTTTTTGATTTATAATGTTCTTGTCCAACATGTAATGGGACCGACTCTCACCTGCCTTAGTGAAAAGCTGTCTGAAAGACTATAAAGTTAATTTATTGAAATGTAATTAGCACCACTATTAATTTTTTGCCATGTGTAGTGTCACCAGTTTTAATGCCACAAATTCCATTTACAACGAAGAGAACAACATTGTCAGACATTAGTATTCATTTATCCAGTCTTCTCGCCCACAATAAATCATACTGTAGGGCCCTGAACAGAGAGAGAGAGTGAAAAATTATCTAAAATATATATCTATATGTCCTTGATCTTATTCAGCTCATTTACTTTGGCAAAGTCTGCCAATTTCAAGGCCTGGAAGTTGAAGTCTGCTTAAACAGAGAATGAATGCAGTGGGTACCGCAGCGATTCAGGCATGCCTCTCCAATTAGTGTCTCAGAGCCTAACTGGAAGGATTGCTCTGTTAATGCAGGGATTCCCTGTTGACCTTCCAGAACATCTATAACCCTTTTTATTAGTCTGTGGAAGTTTATCCTAGTGGAAATGGTGAAAATACCAGCTGAAACTTTTAGACTAGCAGCTATGTAGTGTGTCAGTGATAATTTAACAATAAGATATCCTGTAACACCCCATGGGTTATTTGTCTGCAAAGTCTGACTTGAATTTTTTATTCTTTCATAGTAGCCAAAAACCAAAAGAAAAGCTTTTTTTATAATTTACTGACTAGCTCAAGGATGGAATGAATATACTTCCAGGAATACATATGTTTTACTTCATGAATGGATTTATTTCTAGAGTTTAAAAATTGTCCTCATTTTACAGGGTGGAACTGAGGCACAGGGAGCCTTATATCCAGATCCACAGAAATGTCTGGATGTTTAACTGATACATAGAATCACAGCTATTTGTTAAGTACAAAGTATTAAGCAGTGTAAGTACTGTATAAGTACACAGAATTTAAAATTTCACTTTGGGAATCACACCAGTAAATGAAACGTGAATAAGCAGCAGTTTAATGGGCATTGAGGAAACATCACCTAGTCCTCAGAACCCACCCATGCACTTCCAACACTTCACTGTCATAAATCACAGGAAGAACTATCATGCATATTCTCTACCTGAGGAACAACTGAGGAGTCTGCAAATGTATGACTATGCAGTTAAACAATCTCTGAGAAAGTGTTTTAAAGATTCTAGTTCCGTAATTAGGCCCCAAAGCTTATGAAAGGTTTTCCCTAGACCTAGGCTTAAGGAATGTCTCAAGGTCACACAGGAAGGCTAGTTCACAGCCTTGCACCTTTTAAGCTGTGAAACATCCAACCACTAATTTAATACAGGGAAAAAAAAGACACATAGAAGACAAGTGTTCTCCAAATTGGATATCTCAATACTGCACCTGAGGGGAGCACTCTCCTTGATAATGCAGATAGTGCATAGAAAGAAATGACAGAGAGATAATGATTGTGAATACTTTAGTAATGATCTGTAGTATGCTGTTCCCTCCTTGCATTTCTGACTTCCGTCATTTTCTCTCACATGATCTGTTTGCCAACATTTGGAAGAACTGTCTCCCTTCCAGCTTCTGACATCTGGAATTACATTTCTCTATTTCCCTGTCTTACTAACACTTCATCAATTTTCTGAATTTCTGCTATGAAGTCTTTTCTCCGTTGCATATTCCCCCCTCTACTTCTTTTTTTTTCTTATCATGTTGTCCTTATTTTATTTCATTCAGTACCTGCACAGCAATCACTAGCTCCAAAACATTATTGCAGTGCATAAATAAGGCATGGGTTTTTTTCAGTATTTTTGCTGGTTTCCACATGAATGTGTACAAAACCGCTTTTATTAATTTACCTGTAATCGAAAAGACATGCTGACAAATTAACATCTATAAAAAAAAAAACAAACCAAAACATTGGGAGATTTCTGTACTCAGACCACAACTCTTACACATATGCTTTCTTCCTCTATTAAGCATGTACATAAGTATCCACGTGTACATATGGACATAGAAATGTCAAAGCTGTCATAATTAACTTGCTGTGTACTTGCCTGACATATGTATCATTAAACTATATGTTGAACACAGATGTCACAGCTGCTTCCAAAAAATTCCAGGAACTTATAAGAAAAATATAGTGTTGCAACCCAAATAACAAAAATAATACCCTTCCAGATGACTACCATTCTTAAAAAAATAGAAGTTGGACTACCTGTATGTAGAATTCTTCATTTAGCTACAATTTCGGTGTTACCTAAGTCCAAGCATATTTGATTGAATCTGGAAAACATTGCCTGAAAATTATTCTCTCTTTTTGCATCTAGTGTGATATACAGCTGAAATGAGAGGTAAATGCTGTTTTTTGGATACATACACTCTTTAAAACCTGTTCTCTCAATATAAGTTGTGTGTGCTTAAACCTAAGTCTGAGCTGCCTTGTTTATTTCAGAGGTACATTAAACTTATTGTTAGTGCTGTGTCGCATTTGGGATATGCATAACTGTGCAAACACTCATAAGATGAGATTCATTTTTTGAAGAAAATGGAAACCATGTTAATATGAGTCATACTTTCAAACATTTTCCTTCAAAATGCTTGAAAATGTAATCCAGACATTAAATATCACTGATACATTGCCTCTTAAGACAAGGTCTGATCCTCTGAGATTCCTTGGTTTGATAAGTGGAGAACATTTGGATTTATACAGGCTTCACTGTCTCATATCATGCTTGCTTATATTTTGAATGTTAAATTTTATTTTTGCAACACAGTATATAAGTCATTATGGTCCTTTTATAAATGAGATTTTTATGTTTTAAAAGACAATTTCATCAGGATAAATGCAAATGAAAGAGGAGCAACAATAGGTATTGAGCTATAGGATAACACAAGACTTCAGATGTGGATATTCAGAAAAATGTCAATAGTCAGTGACAAGTATATCTTGAAGATAAAAGGAATACAACAGAAACTTTGGGGGATCAAAGCGTCTCATTTGCCTAGTTAATGAATGGCCCCAGACATTGTTGTTTTTCACCAACACAATAAAACTGGTTCCCAGATATAGTATAACAGCTTGTTTTCTGCACTGTCAGCCCCATTCCTTCCTGTTTGGGTGAGAAACCCAATAATAGACCCCCTGAATAGCTCATATGCAAGAAATTCCTTCCCCTTTAGTAAGTGAAGTCATTTTAGTCCACAAAGCTACCAGCCTGAAGAACACTCCTCTGACACAACACTGTATCCTGACAATGTACATGTATGTTTCAGGTCATTATACCTAGTCTGTGCATTTTGTGACTCAACATGAAAATCTCAGAAGCAAAGGCAACAGTAGTTGTACAAAAACTATTAGCATTGTCATGGTTATACAAATACACTAGGTTCTAATTTTAACAAAAGAGTTCATTCTGAGCTATTCTTTGAGTCATGTCTCTTCTCTGTGTACACAAGGAATTTGTACCTTTAATTTTACTTAACATTTCTGTCATGGGCATGTCATACACAACAGGAAGTATGCAAGTTATTTACTCTTCTCCAAACATTGAAGATAACAAAGCACTCAAGATTTTATTGAGTTTTTCTTCAGATCATATTCAATCCCTTACAGGTATCATTATTATTTTTTAACTTCAGGGTACGCGTGATCTAAGTATATTTTGAAGAGATGGATTAGCCAATACAGAAAAATACAAGACCTTGTCTTTCTGCTTTTAATGGCTCAAGTTCTAGTCACCTTCTTTAGTAGGTAGCAGTTCTGATAATAAAACACTGAAACTCCTTTATCACAGTGATGGAGAAAGTTCTGATTTATATACTAATAATAAATTGGTGTGTGAATATAGATAATTAGGTCATATTTGGATCATATTTGTATTAGATGTAAACATTACCATTATGTTTAAATGGTAAATGTCAATATATGCCAGCTGTCAACACAGTACAATGACAAATTATTCCTTACCTGTACCAAGCAAATTAAATATAGCAATCTTGGAAGCTGCACAGTTGAAACTGCAAAATACTCAAAGTTTAGTATCACAGTATCAAATGAAATGGTATTATTGTGAATGAAAAATCAGAAATTTTCCCTCATACATCTCCATTGAATGCTTTCAGTTATCCTATATATGTGAAATGGTTCTATTGTCCAAGAGCAGTCCAACACAGTCAAAGGCAACTACTGGGGTTAAAATTCACTTTGTGACCAGGTTCAGGTTTTCTGAGTGTGGATATTGGGATGTTTTGAATGAAAGTTTTTTACAATCATTTCACCCAAGCTAAGATTCAAAAGTAAACCCTGAAAATTTGGGGAAAATTTCAAATAAACCAGCCCCTTCCAGACTGGTTTGATTGATTGTTATTTTGGGGGATTGGGTTTTTTTTCTAATTAAAAAAAAAAAAAAAAAAACAAAAAAACACAAATCCCAACAGTGTAATTAAATTATATCTTCCAGTTTTTATAGAGCTAGGGAATGTGCCTCATAAGCTGAAGACCCATCATGATGAGTCTTGCGCTTAAACAGTCCCTGCTCCCAAGTTTTTACCATTAATGTACAAAACAAGCAACGACAGATGCAGACACAGTTGAAAGATGAGACAAGGCTGATCAGCCTCATCAGCAGATGTTTCAGTTTACCTAGAGCCTAACAACTGCTGGATTTTTGGACACAGCAGTGAGGACACTTCTAGGTTATCATACTGAGACACAGTTTTGGGACTGTCGTTTCATGTCAGCTGGCCCACCTGCTATGTCAAGTAAGTCATGGTTAGGAAGTCCAAGCCTGTCAGAAAGTGACAAAATACCAGCTTCCCTCAGATAATTTATGTAGGCAGTGTTTACCTGTGAAGCTGAAAGAAAGTAGATCATGTATAACGGATTTCCAAACTGAAAAGGCCAACAGAAAATTGTAAATTGAAAGGTCATTCCTGGTGGGACACAAGGATTGAGAGAAGGTCAGATGCCCCTAATTAAAATACCTTGTTGCCTCCAAATTGTTTGAGATTTATGGGTTTCAATCAAATAATCAGAGTTTGTTTTGACTTTGTGAAAAAAAAAAAGGCATCGAATATTTATGTGAGGAATGGTATGAATGTGAACTGTTAGTTATCTGAGATAAAAATGTATGAGTCATAAACCTAGACATAGATGCAGGCATAAAAACTGAGACTAAAGGGAAATGCCATTATAACCTATATAATAGTTTGGAATATTTAGCTAGTTTTTCTGAGGTTTACTTCTTTCTCTGAATATCTGGCACTAACTACTGTTGGAAGTAAGACTTTAGTTTATATAGCCTTTTGTTTTGACATATTTTGTACTGAAATATAGCAAATCATCAGATAGTCTTGAATATCCTGGTCAACTTGCACAAGATAAGGCCCCAGACTTGCAGTAAGACATGATCAGTGTCGCTCCATGAAAGTCAATGGACCATATTTTTTCCCTTCATTACAGTAGTACAGCTCCATTAACTATAGAAATCATTAATCCAACAGCAACACTGAACTCTGTGATGTTGGACAGGATATAAATTAGACAAGAATTTGGCCTTGTGGTCATTTTCTCCACTGATTTGCTGCTGGCAGGAAATCTCTTGTTTTATTTTGCCTCAAAGTTTTAGTCAAGTATGTTATTAATTGCACTGCACAACAAAGCTATATTCTGATATACAACTATGAGTGTGAAGACAAATTCACATATAAATAAATATTTTGAAGCTTAACCATAACTGACTGATTGATCTTTCATAACATTTTGAACCTGCTCAACCCTTTTTCTCCCCCCCTCCCAGTTTCTCATCTTTAAAATGGAAAAAAATAAGGTAACTTCCTCTACTAAAGCATTTCAGAGACTCTGATGTAGGTGCAAGTTATATCTTCAGTCCAACTAGATGGGGTATTTTTGTATTTTATTTGGGATCTCTCACAAAGTGAGGAACAGAGGTAAGAAAATTACTTCCTCCTTCCCATTGTTAATAAATGATCTGGGAAATATAAGGCGATAAGTTTTTAAAAATTGAATAATTAAAAAGATTACAAACTGGAGAACATCTAACTATGTAAGACAGACAAAGATGTCCATTAACTAGAAATAAGTAAATCTGAAAAGGGCAGGAAAAATATCTGCACTGAGAAAAGAAAGCTTGATTTATTTTTATCAATTGAGATGAGATCATTTCCCAGATCCTAGATTAAGTAATAGAATAAGCCAACTATTTAAAATATGCAAATATTTATAAAACTTTGTGTGTGCTAGGCTGTCTAACCATTAAATTACACCAAAAATCTTAACCAGCAGGATAACACCTTAGATCTATTCCTTCCTATTTTTCTCTACAGAGCTCCAGCCTACATATGAAGAAATTCTTTCCTTCTATTCATGCTCTTTTTCAAGTTTTGTGAGTAAATAGGTCTGTTGTTCTTAATTAGATCATGCCTGATTGTCTTGTTTCTGAGCCCTGTCTGAGAATCAACTCTTAAGATATCACTGAGAGTGACTCAGTGGCACTGCTAAAATACTCCTGCATTACAAGGAAACCTATGGTGTTGTCAGATTGAGGTTTATGTAAAACAATCTTTTAACCATGACTACAGTTACTGTCAAATGGTGTGTAGGTGAGACCCCCCACATTCAAGTCATGAACATCTGGTGAAAGACTAACTTTTTAAATCCAATCTTCACTTAGCAGGAAAGGTATTTACAATATGGCTGTGAGACAGACACTTGTCCTTTTGAAGAGAGAAATAGCCACTTACTATTGCTAATACTAAGCACTTACTATTGCTAATAATTTAGCCATAATCCTAAGTAGAGAAGCCATCAATACACAGTAAAATTACACCAGTTATTCAGTCTTGTGAGGTGAACTCCAAATAAGTTTAATATAGTTACCTTTAGATTTTTATTCATGCCATTTTTATTCCTTGTTTGGTGCTGACACAGTTTAAAGAGATTTAAAAATAATAAAGAGCCACATTATGATGCTCTCAGTGATTATGTAGAAGGACAGGAACACAGGCTCTTAGAAGTTACTTGGTACCTGTTTATATCACTTACACCTATGAACTGATGTAGAGGTGTGATAGCTACTGTATATTGCTGAAGCACTAGTAATTATGCAAGCAGATTTACTGAGGTTTAAGGACAGTGTAATAATAGCATCTGTATATTTTATATGCAGCCATTGTCACACCTCATTAAATGGGCAGGTAAATGATCCATTGCTACTTAATTAATATGCAATGACTGTGATATTAAATCTAACATGTAAATTAAAACTCAATTTGAGTCACTTAATTTTAAAGTGTGATGGAAAACTTATTTGGACCTCGATGGCTTCTGTCTGTTTCTTTCACTTGGGTGTCTTCTGATGTTCAGATGATGTTGGGCAGATTCTAGAAAGACAAAAGAGGAAAGTTTTATGACAAGAAATTTCAGTACAGCTAATTATCAACATCCCCACTCCTGGCATTAAGTGATGGGCAGAAATTTGGCCAAATCTCAAACATTCTAATATTTCAGTGTTCACATTCATGATTCAAGCTCATCTCTAATTCAGAAAGCACTAACAAGAAAATGTGACAGAACTTTGGATATAAAGTATCCAAATACATGTGTCCTGGTCATTATCTTTTGTTTCCCCAGGTGACTCAAAATTTGAGCCAAAAATATTTAAATTAGACCTTAGATAAGATTAAAAAGGAAGTCAGTCATAAGGTTTTCCAACAAAAAACTGTTCAGTACTAAATACTGAATCTTCTACTCTTCATGACAGTATTTTTTTTTTAAGTAACAAAAGTAGAAGTAGTAATATTAGTGTATGCTACCACAATTACATCATTGTAATTATTGCAGGCAAAGAAAAGTGACAAATCATAAGGTCCACTCAAGGTTAAATATATTGAAAATCTGGTAATTAAATAAGAGAGTGGATTAAATTTCTTTGTAACCTTCTGTGAGAGATGAGAAACCAGGCCTGTGAGAAACTAAAACAGCCTGAGAAAGCAAAAGTTGAGGCTGATCGAAGAAATGCCTCAAACACTCTCAAGTATAAACTGTGGTCACGGGGTGGATAGTGTGGAGGTCGAAGCTGATAAGGCTGCCCCAATAACACAGGATGCAGCTGAAGGAGGGAGTCCTGTGGAGACAGGACGGCCCTGCTCTGGGGCACCTGGCCAGATTTCAAGGGCCATCTGTCTGGTGAATGACCTTTGCTTCGTTATCCACGATGCATATTAAAGTTGACACCCCTCAATATGCTAATGAAGGCTAACATGATCGTGCTAATTACTTCATCTCATGACACACCTTACCCCTCCCCGTACATGGGATACATAGGTGTGTGGGTCAACCTAGGTGATGGACCCAATTAAAGTGGGTATAAATCAAGGGGGGGCAAAAGAAAGCTGGGGCCCAGAGAATGAAGTGAAGTGAAGTGAAGTGAAGTGAAGTGAAGTGAAGTGAAGTGAAGTGAAGTGAAGTGAAGTGAAGATGGATGCAAGCAAAAAAGACAGCTGCCCCTTGGAACCCTCGCTGGCAGGTTCAGCGCAGGAACCCAGACCTGTGATCT